>NW_027422728.1:3880000-4186032 GCF_048934315.1 Petromyzon marinus
TGGCTGACAGAGGAGGTGTTCAGGATGGTTGAGAAAAAGCGACAGGCCCACTGTCATCGGCTATAGAATCCCACGTCAGAGAATGAGGAAGCTTACCGCAGCCTTCGCTCGGAGGTTCGGAGAGCCGTGAGGCGCTGCAAGGATGGGTGGTGGTCGCGGGTTGCTGAGGAGATGGAGTCTGCCTCAGTGGCCCGTGATCACAAATCTCTATTTAACTCCATCAAAAAAGTAACCTGCAGCGCCACACCTATTACCATCATTAGGGGAAAAAACGGTGATCCAATCTCCGACCCCCAGGAACAGGTTTGCAGATTTGCTGAGCATTTCTGTGAGGTCCTGGGGGAGGGAAAATCCCTCAGCCAGAAAAACATCGTGGCACAAAGTAAGGATGACCCTGCTGAGGCTGCGGTGCCTCAAATATTGGAAGAAGTCACCCCCTGTGAGTGGCTGCCTGAGGTGCCATCTGTTGAGGAAGTACTGAGGGCGATCCGGAGTCTGAGACCAGGAAGGGCAACGGGCAGAGATGATCTCCCAAGCGAAATGCTGAGGGAGGGGAGCGTTTGTGCACAGACTGCCCTATATGACATCATAACAACAGTCTGGACCACTGGACGGGTTCCGCAGGATTGGAAGGATGCCCTGGTGGTCCCCCTTTTTAAGAAGGGGGACTTAAGAAGGGGGACTGCACAGACTGTAACAACTACAGGGGCATTTCACTCCTCAGTGTGCCGGGAAAGGTCCTGGCAAGGATTATTCAGCATCGCCTTGCCAGGCACGCTGAGGAGAGGCTTGCGGAGCCCAAATGCGGTTTCAGGAAAGGGCGGTCCTGCACAGATGCCATATTTTCTGTCCGTCTGCTACAGCAGAGGTGTAGGGAATTCCAAAAAGACCTACATCTCTGCTTTATTGACCTGGTCAAGGCCTATGATACCATCAGTAGGCCTGGGCTCTTGGTTGTTCTTCGTGCTTTTGGAGTACCTGACCCTCTGCTCACAATCATTAAGGACCTTCATGATGGTGAGCGGGCCCGGGTAAAACTACATGGCCGGGAGTCAGAGCCATTCCTTGTACACCTTGGGGTGCGACAGGGATGTCCTCTGGCTCCCACATTATTTAACATCTATTTTGACCACGTAGTTCGTGAAGCCTTCAATAGCTGTACCGGGGGAATCTCCATATGGTACAGATATAATGGGAGGCTGATCGATGCCCGGGTGCGGTCAAGGGATGGCTCCCTATTGCTCAACCACGTTATGTATGCTGATGATTTGGTAATAGCTGCTCATTCAGAGGAGGAGTTGGAGACGCTGCTGCTGAGACTGGAGCGTGCCACTAAGAGGTGGGGCCTTACCATCAGCCCCACCATAACTAAGCACCTGCCTGGGTATTTTGTACCATCGGACACTACACCCCCACAACTCCCAATCGGTGATGGGGCAGTTGTGGAGCGAGTGGAGAGTTTCCCATACCTGGGCAGTGTGCTTATGACCGGCTCCAGTTTAACAGCAGAGGTCTCACTCAATCAGTCGAGCGGCAATATCTTTTCATCGGTTGCGTAACGCTGTGTGGAAGCTACCTGGTCTGTTGCTCCGCACTAAGCTTCAGGTCTTCTCGGCCACGGTCATTCCCTCCCTTCTCTACGCTTGCGAAACGTGGACCCCCCTATTGAAACATCTTCGCCGGTTAGAAACATTTAGGATAGCCTGTCTACGATCCATCCCGGGTTAAACCAGGCTGGATTGTGTGAGGAGCTCACAAATCCTTGAAAGATCTGGGCAAGGTCCCATCGGTGAGCTCCTCCGGCGGGCACGATGGCTGGGTCATGTAGCCCGCATGCCCAGCCACCGCATGCCGAAACAGCTTTTGTTTGGCCGGATTGAGGGGGTTAAGCGGACGCGGCATGGGCTAGAGAAGAGATGGAGTGATGTGGTACAGGAGGACGTGGAGCTGAGTGGACTTGCCGATGACTGGTACCAGCGGTGTCAAGATAGGCCTCTGTGGAGGAGGCTCGTGAAGGATGCTATTGGGCAGTTGGAGGTAGTTGCCCTCCAACAACAACGGAGGGCGGAGGAGCGACACTCACAACAACGAGCAGAGCGCCGGGTGGCTAAAGCACAGCAGGTTGGCACAGTAGGGGGCACAGGTGGTGCATCAGCCAGTCATCTCAGTCAGTCGACCTGTGACATCTAGGTCTGCCCCGTGACCTCCTGCCAGCGGGCGTTCGACACTTCACATGGCCTCAGGGTGCACATAGCCTGGCACAAGCGTCGTGGTGACGTCACCGCCACTTAGTGGCGAATGGCGGTTGTTGTGTGAGTGTGTCTGTGTGTGTGTACCTGTGAGTGTGTGAGTGAGTGTATGAGTGTATGAGTGAGTGTGTGTGAGTGTATGAGTGAGTGAGTATATGAGTGAGTGAGTGCATGAGTGAGTGTGTGAGTGAGTGAGTGTATGAGTGAGTGTATGAGTGAGTGTATGAGTGAGTGTATGAGTGAGTGTATGAGTTAGTGAGTGTATGAGTGAGTGTATGAGTGAGTGTGTGAGTGTATGAGTGAGTGTATGAGTGAGTGTATGAGCAAGTGTGTGAGTGAGTGAGTGTGTGAGTGAGTGTATGAGTGAGTGAGTGTATGAGTGAGTGTATGAGTGAGTGTATGAGTAAGTGAGTGTATGAGTGAGTGAGTGTGTGAGTGAGTGTATGAGTGAGTGTGTGAGTGAGTGTATGAGTTAGTGAGTGTATGAGTGAGTGTATGAGTGAGTGTATGAGTTAGTGAGTGTATGTGTGAGTGAGTGCATGAGTGAGTGTGTGAGTGAGTGGTTGCCATGGCGACATCATCGTCATCATCCTCGCCATCGTCGTCGTCATCATCATCGTCATCATCATCGTCGCCATCGTCATAATCATCATCATCGTCATCATCATCGTCGTCGTCATCGTTATCATCGTCATCATCGTCATCATCATCGTCATCATCATCATCATCGTCGCCATCGTCATCATCATCGTCGTCATCATCATCGTTATCATCGTCATCGTCATCATCGTCATCGTCATCATCATCATCATCGTCATCATCGTCATCATCGTCATCGTCATGATCGTCGTCATCATCGTCATCATCGTCATCACCATCATCGTCATCATCATCATCATCGTCATCATCGTCATCGTCATGATCGTCGTCATCATCGTCATCATCGTCATCATCATCAACATCATCGTCATCATCATCATCATCATCGTCATCATCATCATCATCGTCATCATCGTCATCATCGTCAGCGCACCTCGCGGGGATCCTTCGACGACGCTGCTGTGAAAGACTTCCTTGGCGAACGTGGGACGGTTGTCGTTGACGTCAATGACATCAACGACGAGGTCCACTGGCTTCTCCAGATGACGCCCACTCGTGTCCACAGCGTAGCACTTGAGCTGCAGTCACAACACTGTGGTGTAGTAGTGTATAGTGTAGTAGTGTATAGTGTAGTAGTGTATAGTGTAGTAGTGTATAGTGTAGTAGTGTATAGTGTAGTAGTGTATAGTGTAGTAGTGTATAGTGTAGTAGTGTATAGTGTAGTAGTGTATAGTGTAGTAGTGTATAGTGTAGTGTATAGTGTTGTAGTGTATAGTGTAGTATAGTGTAGTAGTGTATAGTATAGTAGTGTATAGTGTAGTAGTGTATAGTGTAGTAGTGTATAGTAGTGTAGTGTATAGTGTAGTGTATATAGTGTAGTGTATATAGTGTAGTGTATATAGTGTAGTGTATAGTGTAGTAGTGTATAGTGTAGTAGTGTATAGTGTAGTAGTGTATAGTGTAGTAGTGTATAGTGTAGTAGTGTATAGTGTAGTAGTGTATAGTGTAGTAGTGTATAGTGTAGTAGTGTATAGTGTAGTAGTGTATAGTGTAGTAGTGTATAGTGTAGTAGTGTATAGTGTAGTAGTGTATAGTGTAGTAGTGTATAGTGTAGTAGTGTATAGTGTAGTAGTGTATAGTGTAGTGGTGTATAGTGTAGTAGTGTATAGTGTAGTGTATAGTGTAGTAGTGTATAGTGTAGTAGTGTATAGTGTAGTGTATAGTGTAGTGTATAGTGTAGTAGTGTATAGTGTAGTGTATAGTGTAGTGTATAGTGTAGTGCATAGTCTAGTAGTGTATAGTGTAGTAGTGTATAGTGTAGTAGTGTATAGTGTAGTGTAGTAGTGTATAGTGTAGTAGTGTAGTGTATAGTGTAGTGTAGTGTATAGTGTAGTAGTGTATAGTGTAGTGTATAGTGTAGTAGTGTATAGTGTAGTGTATAGTGTAGTGTAGTAGTGTATAGTGTAGTAGTGTATAGTGTAGTGTATAGTGTAGTGTATAGTGTAGTAGTGTATAGTGTAGTAGTGTATAGTGTAGTGTATAGTGTAGTAGTGTATAGTGTAGTGTATAGTGTAGTGTATAGTGTAGTGTAGTATAGTGTAGTGTATAGTGTAGTGTATAGTGTAGTGTATAGTGTAGTGTATAGTGTAGTGTAGTGTATAGTGTAGTAGTGTATAGTGTAGTGTATAGTGTAGTGTATAGTGTAGTGTATGGTGTAGTGTATAGTGTAGTGTATAGTGTAGTGTAGTAGTGTAGTGTATGGTGTAGTGTATAGTGTAGCATAGTAGTGTAGTGTATAGTGTAATGTATAGTAGTGTAGTGTATAGTGTAGTGTATGGTGTAGTGTATAGTGTAGTGTATAGTGTAGTGTAGTAGTGTAGTGTATAGTGTAGTAGTGTATAGTGTAGTGTATAGTGTAGTAGTGTATAGTGTAGTGTATAGTGTAGTAGTGTATAGTGTAGTAGTGTATAGTGTAGTGTATAGTGTAGTGTAGTGTATAGTGTAGTAGTGTATAGTGTAGTGTATAGTGTAGTGTATAGTGTAGTGTATAGTGTAGTGTAGTGTATAGTGTAGTAGTGTATAGTGTAGTGTATAGTGTAGTGTATAGTGTAGTGTATGGTGTAGTGTATAGTGTAGTGTATAGTGTAGTGTAGTAGTGTAGTGTATGGTGTAGTGTATAGTGTAGCATAGTAGTGTAGTGTATAGTGTAATGTATAGTAGTGTAGTGTATAGTGTAGTGTATGGTGTAGTGTATAGTGTAGTGTATAGTGTAGTGTAGTAGTGTAGTGTATAGTGTAGTAGTGTATAGTGTAGTGTATAGTGTAGTAGTGTATAGTGTAGTGTATAGTGTAGTAGTGTATAGTGTAGTAGTGTATAGTGTAGTGTATAGTGTAGTGTAGTGTATAGTGTAGTAGTGTATAGTGTAGTGTATAGTGTAGTGTATAGTGTAGTGTAGTATAGTGTAGTGTATAGTGTAGTGTATAGTGTAGTGTATAGTGTAGTGTATAGTGTAGTGTAGTGTATAGTGTAGTAGTGTATAGTGTAGTGTATAGTGTAGTGTATAGTGTAGTGTATGGTGTAGTGTATAGTGTAGTGTATAGTGTAGTGTAGTAGTGTAGTGTATGGTGTAGTGTATAGTGTAGCATAGTAGTGTAGTGTATAGTGTAATGTATAGTGTAGTAGTGTATAGTGTAGTAGTGTATAGTGTAGTAGTGTATAGTGTAGTAGTGTATAGTGTAGTGGTGTATAGTGTAGTAGTGTATAGTGTAGTGTATAGTGTAGTAGTGTATAGTGTAGTAGTGTATAGTGTAGTGTATAGTGTAGTGTATAGTGTAGTAGTGTATAGTGTAGTGTATAGTGTAGTGTATAGTGTAGTGCATAGTCTAGTAGTGTATAGTGTAGTAGTGTATAGTGTAGTAGTGTATAGTGTAGTGTAGTAGTGTATAGTGTAGTAGTGTAGTGTATAGTGTAGTGTAGTGTATAGTGTAGTAGTGTATAGTGTAGTGTATAGTGTAGTAGTGTATAGTGTAGTGTATAGTGTAGTGTAGTAGTGTATAGTGTAGTAGTGTATAGTGTAGTGTATAGTGTAGTGTATAGTGTAGTAGTGTATAGTGTAGTAGTGTATAGTGTAGTGTATAGTGTAGTGTATAGTGTAGTAGTGTATAGTGTAGTGTATAGTGTAGTGTATAGTGTAGTGTAGTATAGTGTAGTGTATAGTGTAGTGTATAGTGTAGTGTATAGTGTAGTGTATAGTGTAGTGTAGTGTATAGTGTAGTAGTGTATAGTGTAGTGTATAGTGTAGTGTATAGTGTAGTGTATGGTGTAGTGTATAGTGTAGTGTATAGTGTAGTGTAGTAGTGTAGTGTATGGTGTAGTGTATAGTGTAGCATAGTAGTGTAGTGTATAGTGTAATGTATAGTAGTGTAGTGTATAGTGTAGTGTATGGTGTAGTGTATAGTGTAGTGTATAGTGTAGTGTAGTAGTGTAGTGTATAGTGTAGTAGTGTATAGTGTAGTGTATAGTGTAGTAGTGTATAGTGTAGTGTATAGTGTAGTAGTGTATAGTGTAGTAGTGTATAGTGTAGTGTATAGTGTAGTGTAGTGTATAGTGTAGTAGTGTATAGTGTAGTGTATAGTGTAGTGTATAGTGTAGTGTATAGTGTAGTGTATAGTGTAGTAGTGTATAGTGTAGTGTATAGTGTAGTGTATAGTGTAGTGTATGGTGTAGTGTATAGTGTAGTGTATAGTGTAGTGTAGTAGTGTAGTGTATGGTGTAGTGTATAGTGTAGCATAGTAGTGTAGTGTATAGTGTAATGTATAGTAGTGTAGTGTATAGTGTAGTGTATGGTGTAGTGTATAGTGTAGTGTATAGTGTAGTGTAGTAGTGTAGTGTATAGTGTAGTAGTGTATAGTGTAGTGTATAGTGTAGTAGTGTATAGTGTAGTGTATAGTGTAGTAGTGTATAGTGTAGTAGTGTATAGTGTAGTGTATAGTGTAGTGTAGTGTATAGTGTAGTAGTGTATAGTGTAGTGTATAGTGTAGTGTATAGTGTAGTGTAGTATAGTGTAGTGTATAGTGTAGTGTATAGTGTAGTGTATAGTGTAGTGTATAGTGTAGTGTAGTGTATAGTGTAGTAGTGTATAGTGTAGTGTATAGTGTAGTGTATAGTGTAGTGTATGGTGTAGTGTATAGTGTAGTGTATAGTGTAGTGTAGTAGTGTAGTGTATGGTGTAGTGTATAGTGTAGCATAGTAGTGTAGTGTATAGTGTAATGTATAGTAGTGTAGTGTATAGTGTAGTGTATGGTGTAGTGTATAGTGTAGTGTATAGTGTAGTGTATAGTGTAGTGTAGTATAGTGTAGTGTATAGTGTAGTGTATAGTGTAGTGTATAGTGTAGTGTATAGTGTAGTGTAGTGTATAGTGTAGTAGTGTATAGTGTAGTGTATAGTGTAGTGTATAGTGTAGTGTATGGTGTAGTGTATAGTGTAGTGTATAGTGTAGTGTAGTAGTGTAGTGTATGGTGTAGTGTATAGTGTAGCATAGTAGTGTAGTGTATAGTGTAATGTATAGTAGTGTAGTGTATAGTGTAGTGTATGGTGTAGTGTATAGTGTAGTGTATAGTGTAGTGTAGTAGTGTAGTGTATGGTGTAGTAGTGTAGTGTATAGTATATGGTGTAGCAGTGCATAGTGTAGTGTAGCGTGAGTGGTCCGTACCCGATACTGAGCGATCACCTCCCGGTCCAGGCTCCTGGTGACTGAGACTCTCCCCGTCACGGTGTCCATGACGAACAACCCCACGGGATGCTGGTCGGCGCCGTCCCCCAGCAAGGCATAGCGGATGTCCACCCCGGCGGTGTCGGACTTCACCTGTTGGGGTGCCGTGACGAACGTGGGGGCGGCGATGATGCTGTGACGGCTGCTCCTACGCTGGACTTCTTCCAGCGCTCTCACGCTCACCTCACCCTCGACTCTCGACAATGCCCCACAGACCTCCCACGGCGGCGTGCGGATGTCTCGGCTGTCCGCGTCTCGTCGATTCGTTGACCTTTCCCTGGACTCTGCGCCACCGCCAGAAGCGTTTCTGTCACCCCCCACCGTGCCCCCTACTGAGCGTGGCAGAAAAGAGCTTCCCGGCTCTACGGATTCCTCCCCCTCCTCCTCCTCTACCTCCTCCTCCTCGTCTCTCTGGTCCAGCTCCACCACCTCCACCTTCTCCACGCGTCCTAACCTTAGGCTAGGGTTAGTTTAGGGCTAGTTAAGGGCTAGTTAAGGGCTAGTTCAGGGTTAGTTTAGGGTTAGTTTATGGTTAGGTTAGGGTTAGTTGAGGGTTAGTTTAGGGTTAAGTTAGGGTTAGGTTAGTTAATGGTTAGGTTAGGGTTAGTTTAGGGTTAGTTTAGGGTTAGTTAAGGGTTAGGTTAGGGTTAGTATAGAGTTAGTTCATGGTTAGTTTAGGGTTAGTTTAGGGTTAGGTTAGGGTTAGTATAGAGTTAGTTCATGGTTAGGTTAGGGTTAGTTTAGGGTTAGTTGAGGGCTAGTTTAGAGTTAGTTAATGGTTAGGTTAGGGCTAGTTGAGGGTTATGTTAGGGGTAGGTTAGGGTTAGGTTAGGGTTAGTTTAGGGTTAGTTTAAGAGTTAGTTCATGGTTAGGTTAGGGTTAGTTGAGGGTTAGTTTAGGGTTAAGTTAGGGTTAGGTTAGAGTTAGTTAATGGTTAGGTTAGGGTTAGTTGAGGGTCATGTTAGGGTTAGTTTAGGGTTAGTTGAGGGCTAGTTTAGAGTTAGTTAATGGTTAGGTTAGGGCTAGTTGAGGGTTATGTTAGGGGTAGGTTAGGGCTAGGATGAGGTTATACGACAATAAGAATGAGAACGCGCCACGTCCATCACCCAGCGCACCTGCACCAGCAGCTTGGGGAAGGGCCCGCGGTCATTCTCGGGCACGGACACCTTGGGGATGAGCCAGGCCCGTCTCCAGCGACGACGACTCGCACCTTGGCCTGGCTGCTGGAACCTCACCACCACCTCCTCCACCTCCTTCTCCACCTCCTTCTCCACCTCCACCACCTCCACCTCCTTCTCCACCTCCTTCACCTCCTCCTCGTCTCTCTCTTCCTCCACCTCCTTCTCCACCTCCTTCTCCACCTCCTCCTCATTTCTCTCCTCCAGCTCCACCACCTCCACCTCCTTCTCCACCTCCTTCACCTCCTCCTCATCCCTCTCTTCCTCCACCTCCTCCTCCACCTCCTTCTCCACCTCCTTCTCCACCTCCTCCTCGTCTCTCTCCTCCTCCACCTCCTCCACCTCCTCCTCCACCTCCTTCTCCACCTCCTCCTCCTCATTTCTCTCCTCCAGCTCCACCACCTCCACCTCCTTCACCTCCTCCTCGTCTCTCTCCTCCTCCACCTCCTCCTCCACCTCCTCCTCGTCTCTCTCCTCCTCCACCTCCTCCACCTCCTTCTCCACCTCCTCGTCTCTCTCCTCCTCCTCCTCCTCCTCCACCTCCTCTACCTCCTCCTCCACCTCCTTCTCAACCTCCTCCTCCACCTCCTCCACCTCCTTCTCCACCTCCTCCTCGTCTCTCTCCTCCAGCTGCACCACCTCCACCACCTCCACCACCTCCACGCGTCTCTCCCCGCGCTCTCCCTGTGCGGGGTGCGGTGAAGACGACACCAAACGTCATCGTGAGCGAGGCCACTTCATTCCTTTTGTCGGCTGGTGGAGGGATTCTTAACGACACGGAATTTGGCCAGATAGTGACGCGTGTGTGTACGTGTGTGTGTATGTGTGTAAGTGTGTGTACGTGTGTGTGTCTCTGTGTGTACGTGTGTGTGTATGCGTGTAAGTGTGTGTGTACGTGTGTGCCGGACGGGCAACGCTGTCGTGGGCAGTGCCGTGGGGGGAGGGCGAATTCCGATTGGCTTTTTGTCCCATGTAACCACCACAGCAGCTAATTGGGGGCTCTGGATGGGTGCGAAGGGCTGGTAACCCCTCCACCTTCAATTAATTACCACTAAACCACGTTTAAAATATCTAATTAATAAGCTTGTACACGAGGCCTCGGGGGGATAAGCATCTATGACGTCTCCTGGCGAAAACTCCATTTGGCAGAGCCAGGAGACTGAATCCTTACCCTCGGGGCTCCTCAAGAAACAACAAAAAACCACTGTGTGGCCACGTGGAATGTTCGAACGCTCACTGCGGAGGAGAGGCTGCCACTCCTCTGTCGGGAGCTGGACCGGTAGCGCCTGGATCTCTGTGGTATTCAGGAGGTCCGATGGACCGGCTCTGGCTCCTGCCACCATGAGAGGTGGACAGTCCTCTCCTCGGGGCAGCAGACTGCCAAACAACAGGGTGTGGCTCTTCTTCTGAATAAAAGAATGAATGAGGCGTGGGAGCGTGGCGGTGAGGTGTGGGAAGCTGTAAGCCCCAGGCTACTCTGGGCTCGCCTTCCCATCAACCAGAGGCGAAGAATGGTGGTAGTGGTTACTTATGCCCCCACTGAAAACGAACATCCATGGAGGGATGCAGGCAAGGCCGATGAGTCAGCTGCCTTCTATGACCTCCTGTCACAGGCGCTAGCTAAAGTGACTCCTCGGGATAGTCATCTTGGTCATGATGCGGGCACCTGGTCTGGAGTAATTAGAAGGCATGGACCAGATCAGCTCAATAACAACGGCAGGAGGCTGCTAGATTTTTGTGTAGCCCATGGGCTTGTAATTATCAAATGTGTTTCCATCATCGGCGCATCCACACTACATCATGGATGCATGCCAGGTCTAAGCAAGAACATCTGCTGGACTACAGTGACGGAACAGCGGATGCGGGCCCATGTCCTTGACACCAGTACCTACCATGGAGCTGATCTGCCCACTGACCATCGACTTGTCATCTGTAAGATGCACCTGCCATTCTTCCACTCCGGCGGTGGGTGTACACCCAGGAACCCATTCAAACCCACAGTGGCCTGGTCTCAGCTAGCTGATGAAAGTTGCAAGCGAGAATTTCATCATCGCTTGCGGCTGGGGTTGGCATCGTCCCTGACTCCTCCTGATGTCGAGGGGAAATGGACGAGGTTTAGGACTGTGGCTCATGCAGCTGCAATGGCCGCTTTGGGTACACAGTCCAGACCTTCCCAGAGACCCTGGCTGACAGAGGAGGTGTTCAAGCTGGCTGAGAAAAAGTGACAGGCCCCCTCTCATCGGCTACAGCATCCCATGTCGGATAATGAGGAGGCTTACCGCAGCCTTCGCTCGGACGTTCGGAGAGCCGTGAGGCGCTGCAAGGATGGGTGGTGGTCGCGGGTTGCTGAGGAGATGGAGTCTGCCTCAGCGGCCCGCGATCACAAATCGCTCTTTAATTACATCATAAAAGTAACCTGCAGCCCCACACCTATTACCATTTTAGGGGAAAGAACGGTGATCCAATCTCCGACCCCCAGCAACAGGTTTTCAGATTTGTTGAGCATTTCTGTGAGGTCCTGGGGGAGGGGAAATCCCTCACCCAGGAAAACAACATGGGACAAAGTGGTGATGACCCTACCGAGGCTGCGTTGCCTCAAATATTGGAGGAAGAAGTCACCCCCTGTGAGTGGCTGGCTGAGGTGCCATCTGTTGAGGAAGTACTGAAGGCGATCCAGAGTCTGAGACCAGGAAAGGCACCGGGCAGAGATGATCTCCTAAGCGAAATGCTGAGGGAGGGTGGCGTTTGTGCACAGACTGCCCTATATGACATCATAACAACAGTCTGGACCACTGGACGGGTTCCGCAGGATTGGAAGGATGCCCTGGTGGTCCCCCTCTTTAAGAAGGGGGACCGCACAGACTGTAACAACTACAGGGGCACCTCACTCCTCAGTGTGCCGGGAAAGGTCCTGGCAAGGATTATTCAGCATCGCCTTGCCAGGCACGCTGAGGAGAAGCTTGCGGAGCCCCAACGCGGTTTCAGGAAAGGGCGGTCCTGCACAGATGCCATATTTTCTGTCCGTCTGCTACAGCAGAGATGTAGGGAATTCCAACAGGACCTACATTTCTGCTTTATTGACCTGGTCAAGACCTATGATACCATCAGTAGGCCTGGGCTCTGGGTTGTTCTTCGTACTTTTGGAGTCCCTGACCCTCTGATCAAGATCATTAAGGACCTTCATGATGGTGAGCGGGCCCGGGTAAAACTACGTGGCAGGGAGTCAGAGCCATTCCCTGTACACCTTGGGGTGCGACAGGGACAAGTGCTGTTAAGTGCTGTTAGCGAGTAGCAGCACCTATGAAGGCTACCGTCACTGTGGCACACGAGGGGGCGGGTGGCCAGCACCAGGCCCGGCCGCCTTTGTCTCCCCCAGTGCTAACGATGTTCACCGCTCTACTACACCGCCACACCGGCTACTTATTTGCGGCTGAGTCGGACTGGGGGAGGCCCAGGACCGGTTCAGATAACGGCCGTCACTGGGTGTGGGTTGAGCCGCGAGCGGGAGATAAACTCCCCAAACACCACCAACACCGAGAGAGAGGGGGGGCACAGGGGGGTGAATGAGAGGGGACCCCAGGAGGTGAATGAGAGGGGGACACAGGGGGGTGAATGAGAGGGGACCCCAGGGGGGTGAATGAGAGGGGACTCCAGGGGGTGAATGAGAGGGGACCCCAGGGGGTGAATGAGAGGGGACCCCAGGGGGTGAATGAGAGGGGACCCCAGGGGGTGAATGAGAGGGGACCCCAGGGGGGTGAATGAGAGGGGACCCCAGGGGGTGAATGAGAAGGGACCCCAGGGGGTGAATGAGAGGGGACCCCAGGGGGTGAATGAGAGGGGGTGGGGACCCCAGGGGGTGAATGAGAGGGGACCCTGGGGGGTGAATGAGAGGGGGCCCCAGAGGGGTGAATGCGAGGGGGCCCCAGAGGGGTGAATGAGAGGGGGGGGGACCCCCGTTACCTGAGACTGTTGCTCTGTGATCACCGCCACCGCCGCCACCGCCAGCAGCAGCAGCAGCATCACGCGGCGCTCCATCAGCCTCACCCACGGGGTTATCTCTTCAGGGCCACACTCACTGATGCTGCTGCTCATGGCGACATTAAGCGGGAAGTGACATCATCAGGTGACATTTAAAGGGAAGTGACATCATCAGGTGATATTAACAGGGAAGTGACATCATCAGGCGACATTAAGAGGGAAGTGACATCATCAGGCGATATTAACAGGGAAGTGCCATCATCAGGCGACATTAAGAGGAAAGTGACATCATCAGGCGACATTAAGAGGGAAGTGACATCATCAGGCGACATTAAGAGGGAAGTGACATCATCAGGCGACATTAAGAGGGAAGTGACATCATCAGGCGACATTAAGAGGGAAGTGACATCATCAGGCTATATTAACATGTACGTGACTACGAGATTACGAGTTAAATGTTCTTGCTGTGGTTTTCACACCTGACGGTGATTGCTTGTGTTGCGGTCGAAACGTCGTAAGAATTTTATTGTTTTATATATTTTTATTATTTTATTGTTTCCCTTCTACGTGGTGACTTTACCGAAAGAACAAAGAATATGAATCGCTGCAGTCACGAAAGATTTAAATAATTAAATAAAAGCCACAAGAGATTGTGCCGCGTGCAAAAGAGCGTCGCGTAACCGATCACTCAGGAGTGGGACCTGCGCCTTTAGTGGCACCCCGACGTGAAACGAGCACACGGCACCAACTGTCCCCACTTCCTGAAACGGAACGGGGTTTTACAATCGATGCACGTACAACTAGTCTCAATGATTGTTGCGCAACAGGAGTGCTTCAGGAGAGCATCAGCGAGGTTTTACTGTTCCTCCTCCACTGGAGGGGCGCAGGCTACAGCACAGCGGTTTACCACCAGGCACTCCGTAGTTTGGGTTGTGTGGACACAACATCGCAGGGCTGTGAGACTTCTTGAAGGAGGAGATGTGGCACATCAGCCTGTTGATGTTTTGATTTAAAGCTTTCGTTACTGCAGTAATTCATATTCTTAGCTCTTTCGGTAAAGTCACGTTGAAGGGAAACAATAAAATAATCAAATATATATTGTGTTTTATATATATTTTATTGTTTTATTGTTTCCCTTCAACGTGACTTTACCGAAAGAGCTAAGAATATGAATTACTGCAGTCACGAAAGCTTTAAATCAAGAGTCCATCTATGTTCTGAAAAGAGGAGGGGGGAGACGAAAAATTAATTTATGCTGTCTGAAAGCCACCGTAAGCGTGAACAATCAATTAAGACCTGAAATGGTTTATCAAATCCTTCCAATGATTGCTAAGCCAGAGTCCATTTTCTCGGTTGAAATTGTCTCTGTGTTTGTATATGTGGATAGCCTCATGAACAAATCTCTCATGGTAGCCAGATGGATTGCAAAGAACCTCTGTCTTGGAGAAGTCAATGTCATGTGAGCCTACTGAATTATAACAGTGATCTGCCATGGCCGAGGTGTTGGTCCTACCGTGTTTAAGGTCTGCTTTGTGTTCACGAATGCGGTCCGAGACATGGCGTTTGGTTTCTCCAATGTAACTACTACCACAGAGGCAACTTAGTTTGTAGACACCAGGGTACTGTATGTCGTGATAGCGAACTAATGCGTATAATGCTCCCACATTTATAATGAACTTAGGTGGGTGACTACTATTGATTCCCATGTCACAGGGCTATACCTAATACATGAAAACTTGAAATGAAACTTGAAATAACAGACTGTTGAGGCAATTGCTGTTGGCGAGTAACAGCGTCTATGAAGGCTGGCACAGCACACGAGCAGTGGGTGGCCAACAGCAGGCCCGGCCACCAGAGACCCACAGAGACCCACAGGGACACATAGAGACTGACAGAGACACACAGAGACCCACAGAGACTCAGAGAGACCGACAGAGACACACAGAGACCCAGAGACACCCACAGAGACACACTGAGATACACAGAGACCAACAGACACAGAGACTCATAGAGACCCACAGGGACACACAGAGACCCGTAGAGACCCATAGAGACTCATAGAGACCCATATAGACCCAGAGTGACTGAGACTCGTAGACACCCATAGAGGCTCAGGGACTCACAGAGACCCATAGAGACACCATCACCACCACCATCACAACCATGATCATCACCACCATCACAACCACCACCATGATCACACTGCACCAGGTACTCATTTAAAGCCATGCCGACCCATGGAAAGCGGTTAAAATATTCGGCACCATTATTGGTCGAGAGTGGGGAGGAATTGAACTCTGTTCACTGGGTTCGCAACACAGCGTTGCAAGCCACCACACTGCCGCTCCCCATTAGGACGACGCACACGGCATTGACAACCTTGATGCTTCCGGTTGCTTGCGATGAAGTGACCGGTTGGCTCAGCCTGTCAAGAGCACCGAGCTGTACCGCTGAGACCATGGGTTTGAAATTCAGGCAACTTGCTTGTGATTTTAAACCAGGTTTCTCAAGCGTATTGCATTTAGCTAAATTCCAGCTGAGAATGAAAATATCAGTTTCACTCTCGTACGTGAAACATTTTTCTCGGTGGCAGGGCGTGTGGGGAGGTGCTGCTCATGACTGTTTGGGGGGGGGGGTGGTGGTGACACGTGGCCCCCCAATGATCCGATCAAAATCCCTCATTTCGATCGGATCAATGGGGTTTACAGTGAGGGAAAAAAAAGTATTTGATCCCCTGCTGATTTTGTACGTTTGCCCACTGACAAAGAAATATAATTATAAGAAATATAATTTTAATGGTAGGTTCATTTGAACAGTGAGAGATAGAATAACAACAACAAAATCCAGAAAAATGCATGTCAAAAATGCTATAAATTGATTTGCATTTTAATGAGGGAAATAAGTATTTGACCCCCTCTCAATCAGAAAGATTTCTGGCTCCCAGGTGTCTTTTATACAGGTAACGAGCTGAGATTAGGAGCACACTCTTAAAGGGAGTGCTCCTAATCTCAGCTCGTTACCTGTATAAAAGACACCTGTCCACAGAAGCAATCAATCAATCAATCAGATCCCAAACTCTCCACCAGTCAACGCCCTACCTGGTTGATTGACGTTGAGAGACCACGCCCACACACGTGATCGTCTAACGTGGTCGATTCCCACGTCTACACAGTAGGAATCGATTAATGAAGGTTCATTTTAGACCACTGTTGATTCCCATGTTATCCCAATGCAAATCGATTTTATTAGCCTAAGCCACAAATAAATCGGTTCCCATGTTATCCCAATTGAAATCGACTCATACATCCGTAACTCTATTATAATCGATTCCTAATGTTATCCCATTAGGAATCGGCGCGAGTATAGTTAATCGAAATTTAAATCGATTTTCTCTGCAGGTGACTTGGCGCAGCAGCCACGGTAAGCCGAGCCGATCGATACATCATCGGGTGCCAGGTTGTGGTGGACGTGGGGAGCGGTGGTGCAGTGGTTAGCGCACTGTGTGTGTGGGGAGCGGTGGTGCAGTGGTTAGCGCACTGTGTGTGTGTGGGGAGCGGTGGTGCAGTGGTTAGCGCACTGTGTGAGTGTGTGTTGAGTTTATGTGTGCGTTGGGGTGGTAGCTGTGAACACAGTGGGTACTGTGTGGTTAGTAGTGACAAGTACATTATTATACAGCAGTGCCTTAAACTTGTTATTAGATTCAAGTATAACGTTGCAATGACTATTGTTTGCTAAACATAACTTAACATTTTTAATGACTGAGTTGAGTTTATGCGTGCGTTGGGGTGGTAGCTGTGAACACAGTGGGGACTGTCTGTGTACTCAGTAGTGAGTAGTACATTATTATACAGCAGTGCATCTCATACACACACACGCATCTCATACACACATGCATCTCATACACACACACACGCATCTCATACACACACACACATCTCATACACACACACATCTCATACACACACATCTCATACACACACACACATCTCATACACACACACACATCTCATACACACACATCTCATACACACACACATCTCATACACACATCTCATACACACACACATCTCATACATACACACACACACATCTCATACACACACATCTCATACACACACACACATCTCATACACACACACATCTCATACACACACGTATCTCATACACACACACACATCTCATACACACACACATCTCATACACACACACACATCTCATACACACACACGCATCTCATACACACAAAGACAAAGACCCCCGTATAGCCTTAACAGACTCGGGGCAATGGCTGGGAGCCAACACCTATAAAGGCCGGCCCAACACACGATGGGGTGGGTGGCCAAACACCACGCCCGGCCGCATTTGTCTCCCAAGTGGCGATGTTCACACCCTGCACCAAGTACTCATTTAAGGCTGAGTTGACTTCAAAGACGGAAACAGGAATACTTCTTCACAATTATGGCAAATCGCCTGATGAAGCTGGTTGTAATAATCAGTGAAACGTCATACTCTAATGGTAAATGTTCTGGGTTTACTATCCAATACACCAGTGTGCTGAAGCAGTAACTAATTGGCACGTTTTGTTTACGTGAAATATGCTCTGACTTTAACATAGCTATTTCTGTGACCAGTTACAAGCTAATCACTCAGCTATTTCAATGCTAAATTCTATGCTAATTCCTTTGTCAAGGGGTACCTCTGCGGATATGTATACTTTAACTTAGCTATTTCAATGAGCCATTTCAATGCTAAATTATATGCTAATTCCTTTGTCAAGGCGCTTTGTGTTTTTCTTCTCACACAGCTTAAAGGTCGTGATCTAAGCGTGGCTTCTCTCACTCCAGCGCTGTCCTCCAGACAGTCTCGTCCCTTCACCTGATGAAGGCCGCTTGTGTTGTGGCCGAAACGTCGTGATTTTTTGTTATTTTATTTTCACCTACGTGACTTTACCCAATAGAACCAAAGAGTATTTATTATACTTTTTGCATTGTTTACAGTCTGGAAGCTACCCACATGGCAAATTTCAAGTTTGTTGCATGTCGGGAAGTATGCTAAACATTTCGAACAGACACACATAGTCACAAATTTCGCTTTTATATATACAGACGAAGGGGTGGGTGACAGCACCACGCCCGGCCGCCTTTGTGTCCTCAGTGGCGATGTTCACACACCACAGCAATTACTCGTTTGAGGCTAAGTCGATCTAGGGGAGGCCCAGGAGCGGTTGAAATAATCGTCACCGGTGGTGGCCGTGAGCGGGAATTGAACTCGGGTTGCCGGGTTCGTAGCGCAGTGCGCTAACCACTACACTACAATGCGTTAAGCTTCCACATGCGTGGGTCACGTGACAGATTTGACGTCACAGCTCACTTGCCGTGCAAAAAATGCATTATTGAGCTTCCCCCCTCCTCCCCCCGGAAAAAAACACAAAAGTGTATTTTAATAGTTTTTGCGTGGTGTACAGTCTGGAAAGTACCCACATGGCAAATTTCAAGTTTATTGCATGTCGGGAAGTACGCTAATCATTTTGAACAGACACACATAATCACAACTTTGCCTTTTACATATGTATGGAGATAATTTCGGCCAGGGCTGCCCTGTGTCAGCGACTCTGAAAAATCTGCTGACACCCGGCACACCACGTCCAGTGTGTACCTTTCGCTATCGCCGTGGCTACCGGGGCTGTGCTGCCCACTCCACTCCGCACCAGCGACCCGGAAAATATTCAGTGACAGATTAAGCCCTGATTATTATTCACACAATTACACATCCAGTGGAATTTGAACACGTGATTTCGTGCTTACGGGACAAGGTGTTTACTCGGTGGGCCATAGCTGCAGCTCCCCAATGCTGCATAAACCCACGGTTCTTGTTATAATTCCAGTTACAGTAATGCTACTTTATCAGGCACTGGCTGTATTTCCACTGAAATACACAAGGATAATTCTCTGTTATTACGAATCTTATATCTGATATGTTTAAGTGGTGCTTTTCTGTTCGGTGAAATGTGTTGCTATTAAATGTGATGCGAGCAAAGAGACTTGTTTATTGATCGCTGATCGATCGATTGACTTCATGGCCGAGCGGTAGCGCGTTGCAGATGTTTGTGGTACGAGCCCCACGACCACCCCGGTTAATACTGTGGGTGTATGAACTGTAAATATTGCGCACTGTGTGCTTCACAGTCGGATGCTAAAGATCTCGGAGATGTAATTTAAATAAGTAGTATGCCACGTGTGTCTGCACAACTCTGTAAATGCGAAAACTACTGTGGGCTGTCCGTGAAGCGTAGCGCCTCCAGGGTGTAGCCTCGTGTGTATGCTGAGCTTGTTTTGCACCATACGTAGCCAACCGTGCTCATCGGAGGCGCCTTGCGCTGCACGAATGGAGCGGACGCCAACGTGCACTTGCAAAACCCCAAAAGCTTTTTGATTGCCCTCGTTTTGTCCGTTGAAGACGATGCAAGCCGCGCCGCAGGACGATGGCCGCGAGCACGAGAAGCCGTGCCTCAGCGAGTCCCGCGCGGCGAAGCTGGTGGAGCGCCTCTACGGGGTGAGCGTGACGGGGATGAGCCCGCTGGCGAGCTACGTCGACCAGAACTACCGCGTGCTGGCGCGCGACGGTCGCCAGTTCGTGCTCAAGGTCACCAACACGCGGGACAGCCAGCGGCCGCAGCTGCTCGAGGTGCAGATGGCCATGATGAGGTTCCTGCGGGAGAGGGGCTTCCCCATGCAGGAGGTGGTGGACAACGTCAGCGGGAAGATCATGTCGCTCGAGAGCATCGGTGAGCTGCGCCTGCGTGGGTCCCGGGAGCAGAGACATTGGAGAAGAGATGTACATAATACTAAATCTTGTTCTACTTGATGTGCGTCTCCATCTCTCTTTGTCTCCCCCTACATGCTAAGGCCTCGGCACAGAGACCCTATCTCTCTGTGCTCCGTACGTTGTGTCTCTCTTTGTGTCTCTGTGTGAACTCCCTTCTACTTAGGTGTCTGTATATCTATCTGCGGTTCTGTGTTTCCTCTCTCTTAAATTTAGCTCTTCTATGCCTGATGATGATTGCTTGCGTTGCAATCGAAACGTCGTATGCTATTATGTAATTTTATTATTATTTCTTATTTCTACGTGACTTTACCGAAAAAACCAAAGAGTAATTCCTGCAGTCACGAAAGCGACAAATCAAGTTTAATAGATGTACAGTGCAGTACAATTGATTTTGCTGCAACTGAACTCTGGCCCCCACAACGTAGCACCACGCAGCAGCCTGTGATGCCTGTTTAATGCACGATTGTCACCCATAGAAGCCCTAATCCAGGCTCAACCTGCTTAGCTTTCAGATCTTATGATAGGGCACATTCTAGGTGATTTAGTAATAGGCTGATAGTAATCATACGAACACAGCATTGGTTTATACTTGCAAAGACAACGATCAATATCCGAGCATGAGGCGGTGGTATAATACTGGGTCGCACTCCACTGACGATAAGTGATGTAAAAGGATCATACTTTTTAGTTTTTGTGAGGTTGGTGGATGTAACGCACTGCTTGTTGGTACTGGCCCAAGGTCCACATTGTGATATTTTGTAAATTCTTCATATATATAAAAAAAAAACAATGTTTGGTGTGTGGGATGAAACTGGAATGACTGCTCACAGCAAAGCCACACGGACGAGACGATAACATCTGTGGTGAGAGATCAGAAGCACACTTGCTGTTTTCTCATCTACTGACCTGCAGGTTGGTAGATATAATGTTTGTACAGTTCACCGATGCCGCCATTCGCCAACTGCACAGTGTGTTCCACCTCCCCACACCTCCGATGAGCACGGTTGGCTACGTACGTATGGTGCGAAAGAATTTCAACATACTTACGAAACCTAAATCGTAATTTTTGTTTCTGCTTATCTTCCCACGAGACCCTGAGACGTTTTAATGGCACAGAGAAGCAAACGTCAAACTCTTTGCATCGAGTTCCGGATTGGCTGACAAGGGGAACACGTCAAACCAAAACCATGTATTACATGAACAAGCATAGACGGGAGAGAGATGTCACAAGCAATATAATGTAGAGATATGAGAGAGATTTATTCATGATAAAGGTTTTTGGGTGAGATCGCGTTATTAATAAATTTGTCGTAACCCTCCACCACCCGACACAGCCAAACAGTAAAAAATGTGTCACGTTGACAACAGACAAAATAGTTCACTACTTCAGCCCACCGGTGTGATGAGTGAATACACAACATTTACAATATTTGAGTACGACGTTTCGCTGGTAATTACATCCAGCATCATCGGGCAATTCGCCAGAATGGTGAAGCCCTCACTTGCTCCCGGTCTTAAATAGAGCAGCAGGGTGATGTCATAATTTAACTCATTCATAGAGAGATTTAATCAGAAATATATTTATATGGAAGAGATAGGAGAAAGATCTATCCGCAAGAGGAGAGATTTAGAGAAATGCAAACATGTCGATACAGAGCTTATCTCTCCCCCACACCCACTCCGACCTCCTGCATCGCATCACTTCTATTAATATTATTATTGTAATCATCATCGTTACACTTGTTTTCACAGCAGAGCCTCACTGAGTATCGGGAGGGTCTTGTCAAACTTTTCAGTTGGGGGTAGGGCGCGGGGGCGACGGTTGTCGTGTGTAATTTCAAGTGAGTATTGCTGACTGAGACATGTACTTAATTAGTTCTTGTAAGGCGTGGCGGGATAGTTGTCCTGTAGACCAGAATGAATTAATTTTGGTGGTTCGGGCTTGGCCCACGGGCTGTAGTTGGGACAACACTGGGCTGCTAAACATTTGTAAAGCAAAGTGCTTCATAGCTCATCGGATTCCTCCAGTAAAAGTACATATTCTGATTATAATGCCTGGGCTAGCAGCGCTCCTTTAAACCCAGGCTCGGGGTTCATCGCGTGAGCTGACATCGCCACCCAACGCCGTGTTTGGAATGCGAAGAACACGGAATGCCGCTGACCCTTATATTTACGTGATGGAACGAGCGATAAAAGTCGCCTCCTGATGCAGATGGGGCCCCCATTCACCCTGCTCCTAAGTAATTTGCTCAAGCTGAACCCAGGGAATTCAGCTAGACTCGTGGTGCTGACGTATCCATTCTGGCCCGAACCTGGGCGAATTGCCCCCGGTTCCGGCCAGCGTGCGCTAAGGCGTGAGGGTTGCGTGCCACGTTGCAACTTTGGCGGATGCCTTACGCATGGGTGTGGCGAGGTATTATTCCTCTCAAATGCTTTATTTAGCTACAGCGGTTTAGACAACAAGGCCATATAGGAATGCGAATTTCGGAATGCGTTCGTGTTATTAATTTCTGCGTTAATAGTACGGTGAAAGAAAGTCATGAGGAAAAAATCACTCCAATTTACTATTTTTGGGGGGGGGGAACAGAAATACTCGATTCAAGTTGCTTGAGAGATTGGCGTTTTAAAGACTACACGAATTTTATGTGCGTTATATATCGGACTTAGCACGTTCATTATTGTTATTAACCATTTAATACTGAGCAGCAAATTGTCGCTTAATTTCCTAAAAAAAGAATAGTAGCCTTGGCTATCAGTTGAGCAATTCATAAGAGACCCTGTGTAGTATAGCACGTGGGTAATGGACACAGGGCGCAAAGTGGTGAGTTGACACTTTGGCCAGACCTTGGAGGTTCCGATATCAGCTTCCGAACAGCTTTTTATGTTCCAGCAAAAGGAAGCGACGGTGAGATTTCACTAACCGTGGTGACCTCTTGACCTCGGTGGCGACTCCTGCTGTGAATTCTCAGACTGCGGCGAAGGAGAGAAGGAGTTCAACGTTCGGCTGCTCACGTACCTGCCCGGCGTGCCGCTGTCCAGGGTGCTGGCGGATGGCAGCCTGTACTACCAGGTGGGCAAGCTGGCAGCGAGCATCCACCAAGCCCTGCAGCAGGTACGAGCGCACGAGCGCCTCTTGACAGGTGACGTGAGACTGCAGGGATTCATATTCTTGTTGCTTTCGGTAAAGTCACCACCACGTAGAAGGGAAACAATAAAATAATAAAAAAATATAAAACAATGAAATTCTCACGACGTTTCGACTGCAACACAAGCAATCGTCATGAGGTGTGAAAACCACAACAAGGAAATTTGAAAAAAAAAAATTCTTGTTGTGGTTTTCACACCTGATGATGAAAAAATGTAGTTGTTTTTTCATTCATTCTTTTATTTTATAGTTTTACCTACGTGACTTTACCGAAAAAAAACAAAGAGAAAATAATAAGTCAAGGAGAACATATTTTTTGAAACGAAGACTATCCTTTGCTAGCTTGACGTTTTGCTGCCTTTAACTTACATATGTACTCAACTGGCCAATGCGATGTTAATCTCGTATTGCATTTTTTGTCATCTTACCGCCTTCATTTTTAAACATCTGCATAGTTTGAGCACCCGTTCCTGCACTCCCTGCAACGAGACGATTTCATCTGGAACCTGTCAAACACCCACCTGCTCGAGTCCTACCTCTTCACTCTGGACGGCGACCCCAACCAGGGTTTGGTCAGGGAGGTCATCGCCAAGTTCCGCGAGGAGATCCAACCCAACCTGCACAAGTTTACCAGATGTACGCTCGCCTCGCAGCTTCACCCGGGACGTAGCTCCATGCCTCAGGGGGCGAGGGGCGCTTCAGGCCACCGACGAGGCCTTGAAGCCACGACGGGTGCCACGTATGTGTGTACGTTGAACTTCTTTCGCACCGTATGTAGCCAACCGTGCTAATCGGAGGTGCGGGGGAAGGACAACAAACTAAACACAAAAAATCAGTTCAAAAATAAATTAGTGTTCAATCTAGGTTTAAAAGTGCATAGCTCCAGTGCCTTCCTAATATCGGAAAGAAGAGCTTTTCAGACGGCCGCAGAAGTGCATCTGAAAGCGCGCGATGCGGTGACCGTCTTTCTTTGTTCGATGGTTAGCCAAAAGCCGCTGCGAGGATCACCCGAATTCGCGTGATGGTTTATGCTGCTTGACGAGATCAGCAAGGTATTGTGTTTCATTTGTGGCAAGCATTTTCTTTGCAATGTGCTTCACGTGATTACTTTTACCCAGCATACACAGATGCATTACAAGGCATGCATGTAATGGGGGACACTCGCACAGACACTGATCACAGGTGAAATCAAATGACAGGGTTATTACATTCAGACGCTACTGTATATAAATCATAATTGTAATTTCTACCAAATCATTTTTCAATGGATGCTAAATTGTGTTCAACAGTTTTTGTTACACATATACTCATAATAATAATAATGTACAGCCCTTTGTCAATGCACTATCTGGACGAAGGCATTCCCAGGCTGTGTAGGGTCATGGGGGTTGTTTTGCCTCCTTCACCATGCTGGTCGGTGAGGAGGTAGGTAGGATCCCAGGACTGGTTCAGATATCAGTGATGTTCTCCATGGCCGGGAATCAAGGGCTCGTGATGCGGTGTGCATACCACTACACACCGCTCCATATCTCGCCCCTGTACAGGGTTGTACGACGCTGGTGGGTTATTGTAATTCTGTGCCTTTGAAGGCAGGAGAAGTCGGTGATTCACTGAGACTCTGCGGGGGCCGTTCTTAGACTCGCACACGCGGCTTGCGCAACACCAATCGTGCGGCCGGAATAAAAACGGCATGGGCACGAACGATGACGACGGCGACGAGGGGAGGACGGTCAACAATAAAAGACAACGGACGAAATCAAATTCGACGTTTCCCCCTCGCCGCAGGCATAATCCACGGTGACTTCAATGACGACAACATCCTGGTGCAGGAGGTGGCCGCGGGAAGCGAGCAGCAGCAGCAGCAGGGGCCCAAGTCGGCGGAGGGAGCGCCGCGGCACCACGTCTCCGGCATTGTGGACCTCAACTCGATGATGTTCGGCTACCACGTGTACGACCTGGCCATGGCCATCATGTACATGATGGTGGAGAGCGGAGAGGCGATGGAGGCCGGGGGTCACGTCCTGGCCGGCTACGAGAGCGTGCAGGCCCTCGTCGAGGACGAGAGGAGGGCCGTTTACTTCCTGGTGGCGTGCAGGTGAGAGCGGAGGTGGGGAGGGGGGCCGGGGCAGGTCGGGTCGGGTCTGCCCGGATCGCCGTTGGCCGCATCGGGAAACGTTGGCTTCAAAAACCTGTGGCGGTTACGTAACGAGAATTAATCCAGGTCTGGCGAGAATCCGATAAACTCGATGATTGTGCGGCAAAAAAAGTGCTTTATTATTTATTTAAAGCTCTTCATCAGACCAATGATGAAGGTCTTGCCAATGCCATGTCGATCGTCGCGGTGGTTGACCATACTTTACCATGCTGGTTAATGTGTATTGGTGAACGGGGGGGATCAGTAACAGTTAAGACATAATAATGCTGATTACCATGATGTTGCTAACAGCACTTCTACGGATGCTGCTGATGACGGTGATGATGATTATAGAAAAGACACTCATAGCGATGTTGTTTACGATCATGTTGCTGATCACACTGCTGCTGCTGCTGCTGGAGACGAGGAAGATGAAGACGGCGACTTTCCTTCTGCTGGCACTTCTGCTGCTGACCACGAGACTTGATCCAACTATGGCTGCGATTCCTGGACGCTAAAATCCCAGCCGATCAACAAGTCGGCAGCAAAAACCCTCTTGAATAACAAACGATATTAACCGTCATGACAGCAACGGCGACAACAACAACATGGTCTACTTTTCCCCGCAGGTTCTGCCAGTCGCTGGTCATGGCCCGCTACACGATCCTGCGATACCCGCAGAACGCCGACTACCTGCTGATAACGGCGCGCACCGGCTGGGTGAAGCTACGCGAGCTCTGGACCAGGGGCCTGGAGGACATGCAGAAGCTGTGGTCCGATGTTGCGGCACGGTACAGAAACTAGAACCGCGGTGGAGATCGAGCGGACGGCGAGGAGAGAGAAGGGGGAGTTTGGGGTGGGAGGGGGCCCACCGTGAGACACGTCCTCCCACTCGCCCCACCGGTACCTCCCGAGGCTTCGCAAGGAACCGGTTTCAACTTGAACGTGGCGCCGTTGGTTTTGGACACGTGCGATCTTTGAATACGGAATCTGAAAAATGTGAATTGCTCATGCCAGGCACTTAATGCATAGGGGAGGTTTTTCGTGGCTTCAGGTTAGGAACGTATTGTTGCTGCATCCAGCGCTGTTGACAAAACAGCGTTCATATGCGCATCCGTGGGTGATAATAATAATACTGTCAGAATATTTTTTTCCCGTTCATTTACTCAGGAAATCCTGACTTGTTTCTGAGATTTTGTATTCATGAAGTTCCAGCGTTCAGATGTTCGACCAATTATTTTGTAGCTTGTTTGGCTCGTGAGAGGAAACCGGAGTAACTCGGAGATTACCTGTACATACGAAAGGTGGTGGGGGGGGGTAACACTCGACAACTGCATAGATGTTTTATATTTTTATTATTTTATTGTTTCCCTGCTACGTGACTTTACCGAAAGAACCAAGAATATAAAAAGCGTCACCGTACACCGACATCTGTTGGCCAACTTGCAGCGCAAGGCCTAAAACGTCTGCTTTTCCCAGACAGTCTTCAAATTAAGCACTAAACCCAGGCTCTTCCCCGGCTGAGCTTCAAAGATCTGACGAGATTTGGTGCATTCTGGGTTAATTTTGTTATTTTGTGAGTTGTGGTTGCATTCAAATATTTTTGTTAATCTAAACTACAGTTGACCTTAGAACCCTCAGACACGGGCGTGGGGAGTCCTGGCCTCGTGAAAGATCAGTCGACTTTCTTGTGTTGCCATGACCTTCCACTCGGCGGACTTTGGGAACGGTAGTGGGGTGGGGGTGGTGGGTGTTTGATGATTTTGCTGTAAAGGTTTCCTCTACAAAAGTGGGACACTCCTGGGTTTTGCCACCAAGTACTAAGTCATGTTTTGCAGAGGGGTCAAATACTTATTTCCCTCATTAAAATGCAAATCAATTTATAAAATTTTTGACATGCGTTTTTCTGGATTTTTGTTGTTATTCTGTCTCTCACTGTTCAAATAAACCTACCATGAAAATTATAGACTGATCATTTCTTTGTCAGTGGGCAAACGTACAAAATCAGCAGGGGATCAAATACTTTTTTCCCTCACTGTAAGTTCGATTACAGGGAATGACTATAACATGAATTGAAAGTGATATCTGGACCCCTTCAAACAAACCGCATTGACCAGTGTGGTGCAGTATGGTCAAGTAACCCATATAATATGGGGAAAGGCATCATCCAGCAGTGGATTGATCTGAGGCTGTGAAAATTGGCTAAGCCTCGAACGCAGATGCACCACGTATACACTGCCGCCTCCTGTCTTATGCCATTACCGACGAGAATGTTGCCCTCTCATACTAAATTAAAACTTTTTTTATTTTACCAGGGCCCACTGAGCTGTAAAGCTCTTTTTTTTAGAAGCGACCTGGCCACAAATGATAGCTCAACGAAGTGGCTTATTGTGTGAAAATTTCTAGCAGCCAAATACTCCAAACGCATGCTTCTGAATTGGGAGGGAAAAACCGGAGGACTCGGAGAAAAAGCCACACGACCAAGGGGAGAACATCCAAATATACAGCAGCAGGCGTCAGGGTCGAGATCGAACCAACGACCTCCTGTATACTAGGCGAGGTAGTTAACATCTGGCCACGGTGCTTGCAGCCCATCTTACCCGAGTGAATGTGAGCTTGCATTCTGTGCTCTGGTAACCCGTAATTGTACACAAGCGAGAGTGAGAAAGTACACCGCCAGTGTTTCAGGTCGCCCTATCCGATGAGAGCGATCAAACACGAAGTGCGATTCTCAGAGACAGCAATAATATAATCCCATTCCTCTAGAATTACTGTCAGCTGTGCCCCTATGATGGGAAAGGTTATGCCACTCTTCAGAGGTATGGGGTGCTCTCCTTTCCTTCTCACCTCATCTATGCCAACCGTGTCACGATGTATTTATTTCAATTGTGCCTCTCGTTCGCCAGTCTGATTCTTCAGCTTGTGTACGTCTTGTATCGAGTAGGTGGTGTGGCCAACACCACGCCAAAGGGGCCATCCATAAATGACGTCACGCACCTGGGGGGGGGGGTCAGACATTTGTGACGATGTGTGACGAGGGGGGGGTGAGAAATGTGACGTCACATCAAAATGCGCAACTTTAAATAAATATAGACAACACGTTCCACTTAATTAAATAGACTTGTTAATAAATGTTTTCTCCTACAACATCAGAGTGCAGCGGCACAATAAATACGCACTACAATGACAATCGTTTAAAGCGATTTGAAGCATGTTTTATCTTTTTTTTGGGGGGGGGGGGGGTCAGACATTTGTGACAATGACGAGGGGGGGGGTCAAAAATCGTCCAAAATCGCGTGACGTCATTTATGGACGGCCCCAAAGCCGCTTTTGTCGCCCCAATGCTGACGTATCCACAGCACACCAGGTACTCATTTAAGTCTGAGCCGACATAATTGAGGCCCAGGAAGTCACCGTTGTGACCACATACACACGCACGAACATTCGCCAATGCGTCATCATCGCCACTCCGATCACTTAGCGGCCGACGACAACGACGACGACGACAATGTCTGGGGCCGCTCTACCCGATGCAAGGATTCTGCCGACGGCTAAAGGCTCCTCCTCCCGTGCGCCTCTGGCGATGCCCCCCGAACAGCGCTGTGCCGAGATGGCTGCGTCAACGGCGGGCGCTGCGCGGCTCCCTGGCGTGTGCACCTGCAGGGACGGCTACTCGGGGCTTCGCTGCCACAAGCGTACGGCCACCATCTGCTGCTGCTGCTGCCGCCTCTCAAAACCCCGCCGTCAACTCTTCGTAGAGAGAGATTGGGGGGGGGGGGGTATCCGATCGGGATTTCCTTGGCATTTTTCCCTCCAGTCCTCTGCATTCTCAAACTGAAGTTTGTGGGCCAGTCTTCCACGGTCCATTCGCATCTCCCATTAGTCGCCATTGAAGTGTAAATTGGACCGTATCGCTGCATTGTATTGCAGGCTGCTGATTTTGTGGGAAGTGAAAAGTGGGCCGCAGAAAGGTGTATCTACTGGCTTTACGAAACACCTGTTGTAGCCTATAGTTACCTGTGTACTAGAAGACAGCGAAAGAATGCGTCAACTCCTTGGTAGGTCGGTAAGCTGTACAATGTGGTTATTTATATAAGCATCGTGTCTATCTGTTGATTTGAGAGCTGGAATCGAGACATTCTTCCATATAAGCTGGTATGCTTGATTTGTCACATCGTGTTCCCTGAGACATCACAAATAGTGGCATCAAATGACTGCATCTAACAGAGAAATCCATGTTTAGAAGTCTGTCTCCTTCCTGTTTTATTTCCTCGTAATGATGAATATTTCAAATTTTCAGATTCAGGTTAATGTATCAAGATGCGTTAAAATTGTGGGGAAGATACGTGACCGTTAGTCATTATACCCTGGTCAATGCAGGTTGATGAGGAAACTCACCCGACGTGGATAACCACACACCACTTGCACTCAGATGACCCCAACCACTCGGGACTCAAGCAGGTACACGGATAGCACCGGGAGGTCTTCATCCAGCTGTGGATTGATCGTGGTCAATGATGACATTCAATGTTTAAGGTGTAGTAGCGGTGCAATTGTTAGCGCAATGCACTATGAACCCAGCAGCGAGTCAAGTTTGATTACTGATCACGGATGACATCAGTAGCGAGTGATATCTGAACTAATTCCGGGCACCTACCTGTCCTTCACCAATCCACACTGACCAATGTGGTGAATGATGGTCAAACAACCCCCATGGCAGAAACATCGTGGTGGAGGAATTTATCCAGCAGTGGATCGACAAATGTCTTCACATTTAAATAAAATGTTTAGTGCCAAGCGATTGGACTACACATTTTAATTCTAGATTTAAAGCTTTCGTGACTGCTAGGATCCATACTCTTTGGTTCTATTGGGTAAAGTCAGCGCTGTCCTCCAGACAGTCTCGTCCCTTCACCTGATGAAGGCCGCTTGTGTTGTGGCCGAAACGTCGTGATTTTTTGTTATTTTATTTTCACCTACGTGACTTTACCCAATAGAACCAAAGAGTACTACACATTTTACCCAGCAGAATGGCGGTGATTGTTGCACGCGCAAAACGAAATCGTCTCGCAAGTTCACAGTGTCACATTGTGCGTCTTCATTCTTTGTGCCGTCTGCCTTTTGCTCAAGTCAAGCGCGACGTCCCGTGTAGTCACGGCGCTGTCACTGATCACCAATCGATTATATAATCACTGCACCTGAATGAGTTAAATGAAGACGTCACCCTGCTGCTGCTCTATTTAAGACCGGGAGTAAGTGAGGGCTTTACCATTCTGGCGAATTGCCCGATAATGCTGGATGTAATTACCAGCGAAACGTCGTATTCAAACTGTAAATGTTGTGGATTCACTCTTCAACACACCGGTGAGCTGATGTAGTGAAACTCTTTTGTCAATGTGACACTTTTTTTGCTGATTGGCCGTGTCGGGTGGTGGAGGGTTACGACACATTTATAAATAACGCTAGCTCCGTAACCACCAGGCTAACTACACTAATTACACTGTAACTAGCTCCGTGACCACCAGGCTAACTACACTAATTACACCGTAACTAGCTACGTGACCACCAGGCTAACTACACTAATTACACCGTAACTAGCTACCTGACCACCAGGCTAACTACACTAATTACACCGTAACTAGCTACGTGACCACCAGGCTAACTACACTAATTACACCGTAACTAGCTACGTGACCACCAGGCTAACTACACTAATTACACTGTAACTAGCTACGTAACCACCAGGCTAACTACACTAATTACACCGTAACTAGCTACGTCACCACCAGGCTAACTACACTAATTACACCGTAACTAGCTACGTGACCACCAGGCTAACTACACTAATTACACCGTAACTAGCTACCTGACCACCAGGCTAACTACATTAATTACACCGTAACTAGCTACGTGACCATCAGGCTAACTACACTAATTACACCGTAACTAGCTACGTGACCACCAGGCTAACTACACTAATTACACTGTAACTAGCTACGTGACCACCAGGCTAACTACACTAATTACACCGTAACTAACTACGTAACCACCAGGCTAACTACACTAATTACACCGTAACTAGCTACGTCACCACCAGGCTAACTACACTAATTACACCGTAACTAGCTACGTAACCAGGCTAACTACACTAATTACACTGTAACTAGCTACGTCACCACCAGGCTAACTATACTAATTACACTGTAACTAGCTACGTAACCACCAGGCTAACTACACTAATTACACCGTAACTAGCTACGTGACCACCAGGCTAACTACACTAATTACACCGTAACTAGCTACGTGACCACCAGGCTAACTACACTAATTACACCATAACTAGCTACCTGACCACCAGGCTAACTACACTAATTACACCGTAACTAGCTACGTGACCACCAGGCTAACTACACTAATTACACCGTAACTAGCTACGTGACCACCAGGCTAACTACACTAATTACACTGTAACTAGCTACGTGACCACCAGGCTAACTACACTAATTACACCGTAACTAGCTACGTAACCACCAGGCTAACTACACTAATTACACCGTAACTAGCTACGTCACCACCAGGCTAACTACATTAATTACACCGTAACTAGCTACGTGACCACCAGGCTAACTACACTAATTACACCGTAACTAGCTACCTGACCACCAGGCTAACTACATTAATTACACCGTAACTAGCTACGTGACCACCAGGCTAACTACACTAATTACACCGTAACTAGCTACGTGACCACCAGGCTAACTACACTAATTACACTGTAACTAGCTACGTGACCACCAGGCTAACTACACTAATTACACCGTAACTAACTACGTAACCACCAGGCTAACTACACTAATTACACCGTAACTAGCTACGTCACCACCAGGCTAACTACACTAATTACACCGTAACTAGCTACGTAACCAGGCTAACTACACTAATTACACTGTAACTAGCTACGTCACCACCAGGCTAACTACACTAATTACACTGTAACTAGCTACGTAACCACCAGGCTAACTACACAAATTACACCGCAACTAGCTACGTGACCACCAGGCTAACTACACTAACTACACCGTAACTAGCTACGTCACCACCAGGCTAACTACACTAATTACACCGTAACTAGCTACGTAACCACCAGGCTAACTACACTAATTACACCGTAACTAGCTACGTGACCACCAGGCTAACTACACTAACTACACTGGGAGTAGCTACAACGGACAGAACCCCAGCTTGGGTCCAGGTCCACGTGTTGGTGACTCTTCACGGACGTCGAATGTAGAGCTTCAGGATGACAACAGCAACTCTGGGGACCCAGCTTATATCCTCCGTGGTCGTGGCTGGCCTCACCCTTGGCCACGACCACCTTCTAGAATCCCCAAGCAGGATCTCGCCCCGACACGTGACCACCCCTAGCCCCCCACTTGGGGACCCTGTGTAGACTTTACCAGTCACGTGTTCTCCGGGGTCAACCAGAGTGCCATGGCCTATAGTAACCCGATTCCATGGCTGACACTCTCACACCCCATCCTGTAGGAGTCGGCAATGCACACCTGAGCGTGGTGTCACTCAGCGCTATGACTCAGCGCTCACAGAGCCCCTCTAGGGCCAGCACAACACCCGCATACAAGTGGTGTCCGCGATGTGAGTACATCGCACGCCGTGCCTCTCTAGGGCCGGCATTACACAGTGACATCCACGATGTCACTATATACGTGGTGTCCATGATGTGAGTACATCGCACACCGTGCACCTCTAGCGCCGGCATTAAACAGCGACGTCTGCGATGTCAGTACATCTGCATTCCTCTTTCCATCCCAGAGTAACTCTCAGCATGCACCGCTCCACGCTTTTTTCCTAAATACTTTTCAGCTTTTGTTCCATGTTCTTGTTTGATAATTCTTATTTATCACCGGTGCTATGGTATAAGCCATTGTCCTTGTGTATTCTGTGCAACGGCATGGACCATAAATAGCTCGGCACACACCCGGCTTGTTGATGTCCAATTGAACGATGCAATGCGGTGGCACTTGAACCTTAAAGCAGGATCCAAAATCCTGGCTTCTCGAGTTGCCACGCATCACTTCCCCATCCATTTGCCTCAATACTGCAACTGTCCAGGAAGCACAGCAAATCGTGGAAAAACGAACGTCTCCCCATCCATTCGGATCTCAATACAGTCCCTCGCCAGCACTCGAGTCGCGCAAGCCTTTTTGGACCCACGCGCTTAACCTTCAACAATGTAACTTCAAACGTGATATTCTTGGGTCTTTCGGTAAAGTCACGTAGATAGGTTCAAAGAAAATAACAAAAAATAACAAAAAAAACTGCAACGTTTCGATCACAACACAAGCAATCGTCATCAGGAGAGCAATCTTATTATCTCTGAGATCAGGGCTAGGCCAGCCCTGAACAAGATCCGTCGACTCGATCAAGTCGCTCACATTTCTGAAGAGATGCCGCGACACTAAGGTAATACCGATCGCCTTCACACTGACATCTGCTGTTGTCACTTCTCCCAATGGTAAACGGATCTTGTTCAGGGCTGGCCTAGCCCTGATCTCAAGGATAATAAGATTGCTCTCCTGATGACGATTGCTTGTGCTGTGATCGAAACGTCGTAGTTTTTTTTGTTATTTTATTTAAACCTATCTACGTGACTTTACCGAAAGACCCAAGAATGTGAATTCCTGCAGTCACGAAAGCTTTAAGGCAACATTCAAACGTGATTCTTGGAAATCCGAATGAAGTCCACAAGACACAAACACCTCATGAAAGACCCGATGTAAAAGGTACCTGGCTTCAATCTTCCGTAAAGCTTACGGGCTACCCTAAACAACATCCGGTCGATGCACAAAAAAGGAAAATAGAAAAAACTCTCCAGTGTGCGACTGGGCTCACCCAGAACCATGGAACATATAACAATTCAATGCCCGATTCACAAACATAATGGAGGCATTGCAGTGATACAATCTGCTACAGCTGACGCAGTCATCCGGCTCTACCACCTCAAAGAAACATTATTGTAGTTGCTACACGTCTGCACATACGAATAAGATGTTTGTGAAACTTGAATCGATGTGGTCATGCTATATAAAGCTGCTGCACTGGCTGAAATTGTCAGTTTGTATTTATGCATGTTGTTGTTGCAACGCGTTTTCTCAGTGGTCCGTGAACAGTACACGTCGTGTTGAGTGACCAGAACGACACGTACTGCCCCTTCGAGCTTAGTTGTTCCCCTAACTGATAAATGGAGGCTAATGAAAACACTGTTCGTACAGACGTGTCTAATGCCATACAAGACATTGATGTATGGCACCAGTTACCGCAAATGCGAGCTGTTACCTGAGCAAAATGTAACCAAGCAAAAAGTACATTTAAAATGAATAAATCCAACACTCAGTTCAGCAGAAAATACTGAACGTATGATCACCAAAAATAGAATGCGACTTCTAGATTTGAAGCTTTCGTGACTGCAAGGATGAAATTGTCAGTTTGTATTTATGCATGTTGTTGCAACGCAACAACAACATGCATAGTGGTATTCCAAACTCCCAGGGTGGTGTATTATCATCTTGTGCTAATTCCAAACTTTGTCAGTGGTGCGTTTCATGCTAATTTCCTTTGTCAGAGCGTTTGCTGTTTGCCCCCTCACAGCTTAAAGGGAGGCGACCAGCGCTTGGCTTTCTTCACTCCAACCCTGCCCGCTGGACAGGTTGGTCCCTTCACCTGATGAAGGCCGCTTGTGTTGTGGCCGAAACGTCGTGATTTTTGTTGTTTTAATTTTTTTACCTACGTGACTTTACCGAATAGAACCAAAGAGTAAGAATGCCACTTATAATAATACACATTAAACAGGATGTAATTGAATGGAGTGGTGGCACTAGGAAACTGACGAAACAACCAGTTAAATTCCCAGCCACAGTTAACATCAGTGGGTGAAGAATGACCGACATGGTGTGGTGAGGCCTTCGTTTAAGCAGTGGGTTGACAAAACGCTGTAAATGATGAACAGTGAACACATTACAATTCTCCAGTGAACTGTTTATCAACACATGGTAAACATGCCTTTAAAAGTGGCAAGGCTCCAAAATACAACTTGTTAAAATGTTGTTGTTGGGTGTCAATTTAAATTTGACATATCCACATATCTGTAACATTCCCAGAGTAAAGAACATGACAACTTAAACTGGACATATTTCCAGGTACATTCATGTTTTTTCAACTTTTAAATACACAGCAAAATAGATTCAAAGCTTTCGTGACTGCAGGAATGACTCTTTGGTTCTTTCGGGTAAAGTCGTGTAGTAATTTCTTTCGACGAGACTTTACCGAAAAAAAGTGTAACACTGCAAAATGTCATGAATGAAAATATTAACATCAAAAACAATTTTAATGAAAAAAATGTGGAATAAGTGGTGCAGAGCTAAAAGCAGCTTTTTTTCTTATATCCAAATACTGATTTCTAGAAGAGATCAGATAACGGTAATATATTTACCACATGAAAAGGGTTTATATTGCCATTTATAATGCAAATCAATTTAGAAAACACGTAATATACAAGAATGGTTCATTTTGCAATTCCAATCATCTGCTGACAATTCATTGTAAAAGGGCCTTACAAAACATTTATATTACATCCAAAACAGTATTATCTGTAATGGAAAAAGATAAAAAGGTCAAACATTGGGGCACTATACCGCATTTCTAGCTTTCATCTCTGAATATGCAAAAAAACTCGTGGGAAGAACCCAAAACTGTCTTGCATGCAATCACACTTTTTCAAAACACACACTTTTTACAAAGACCATATTATTATTTCTGCAATTATATATATTTTTTGGCAGTTACAGTATATCCATTTTCCAATAAACATTTACATTTGGCGCAAAGTGTTTTCAATTTCGGAAGTCATACAAGGCAACAATTTGAAGAGTACATTATCGGTAACTGCCTGATACATTTCAGGGGTCAATTAGTCCACCGCACTCACACTCACTTATGACAGCATAGACTTGCTGCAGATTAGAACCCCAATCAGATTTCAATGCTTTAACTCTCACCATGACAACAAATAACTTCCCCGAATCACCTAATCAGTTTTTAATTGAATAGGTAGAGTGCAATGTACCATATACATCTTTAGCATCAAATATATATAAGGACGAAACTAAAATATTAAACAAATAACAAAATAAATAGACTGCTTACAACACTGGCTATCCTTAATTTTGCATGTATTATCCAACTTGTTTTGTACGTTTAACACGTAAAAAAAACTCCAACATTCTCGTCGTTTGCATTTGTTCATATCCCAACACATTGCATTAGATTGTAATATTCTTAAAATCGACTCAAATCCATGACACTGCTCATTTGTTGTACTTTCATATTATATCCTGCAGCTTTGAATATTATTTAAATCTGTGCTTCCAAATCTATGTGTGTAATCCTTCAAAGCTTATGCAATTTTATGTACAATTTAATTTTAAGTGAGAGGTTACGTAAAACAGCGCTGATGCAAAAATTATGGTCCTTCCAATCACGTAAAACTCTGGGTTGACATGATGCTACGAGTTGGTAATAGATGAAATTCATAATAAAAACAAATCATTACAATATAATACGAAACAAAACTTAGAAAACAGCACATCTTGTTTCCGTGAATACAAACTACTAAATTGATGGACATAAGATTTACTTTTGTTGTAAGTCAAAAACCTTTGGGTCATACATGAAAGCCCATACGAGCAAAAAAGTGAAATGTTATCAACTGCGTAACATGGCCAAATTGATGCTGTGCCTTGCCTTTTCTTACACCGAGCACTCCATCCATGCTTTGTTATACGCAGGATACACGACTGCAATATTATCTTTGTCAGTCTTCAAACTCGCGCAATCATAGTACTCCTGTTCTAGTCAATGCATAAGCTGTCTGTGCAATGAAAAATCAATCTGAAAAGTTTACCTCTTGAATTAAGGCCTTATATGGCTTGGCACATTCTTATCTTTCAGAACTGGTTGTTCCCTATACCACTATCTGTAACCTTGAGTACACAGACACTGGACGAATACTCATCCTTCACGTTAAGGTAGACATTGCAGGGTTTTAGACCATTCTGTTTTTGCTTAACTAAACAATTGAACCAAATTGTCCTGCCACCTAGGGACAATCACATCGAACGTTTTATTTTACACTCTCTCAATTGGGATATGTCGTGGTGTTTATTAGGTTGTAGTTTTCCACTTTTTCTACATATATACTTGTTTATAGAGTTGTAGATGTATAGATGTAACACTATATTACATGGTAAAGTGAATTTGGCCACCTTTTTGTGAAAGTAAACATATTTGCTTAAATTAACATTATTTTCAAAGCAGAGGAAAGTTGGTAGTCTGATGCAAAGTCTTCACGGTTGTTTGCATGGAGGCCACAGGTAAATAACCGCACCGTGCAGCCAAAGTTTTCCTGGTCATAGATGTTCTTTGCCTGCCACCGTTAAGTCTGTTTGAGACGCTTGCATGGAGGTCCCAGCTGTGGAGACTGGGCCGTGGCCAAGGCACGGAAAGCATCCGCAACCAGGTGAGGGCGAGACAGAACCATGGACTTCCAGCCCGCCGTCTCCATTACGTCCATCGCATGACTGCAAGTACAAGTCAGGGTTAAGCGAGCTCCTAATAAGCAGTGTCTATAAGGATTGGGGCAAACGGTTAGTCTCCATTAAAAGGGACTGTAATGCAAATTGCCAGGTAACATCATCAATGTTACGCAGCTCAGTGACAGTCACACTCTCACTAGACTTGCCTGTTTATTATGAAGTCAATGGCCCGGGCCTTCAACTGCTCTGCACTGTGCAAATCGGCCAAGATCAAAGTCTCTACAACATTTTCCACCGACAAGTTTGTGCATAGTGCCTCCTCGCACATCACCTTCAACCTCTCTAATGCATACTTGAGAAAAGTAAAAACAAAGTGCAATTTCAGTATTAAGAACACTATTTTCTCTACCTATTTCGCTTGTATAACATTCCCTCACCCCATGAACTACTTTATAAACGCAGTATATAGCAGTCAAATGTTTGAGAATTTTCTTAAAACATGGCATCAACCTTTCAGCATATTTATGTTTTAAGTCATGTATTTATTGATCTCTACTATAATTAGGGGTCCTTGTCCTAAACTTTATTATATTGGTTACAAAGTCATGCAAATTACAAAGGAGGTGAGATGTTGTTTTCCAAGAGCTTAAAGAGTTTGGTTGTTAAGCTGATAAACAATGCAACTGCAAGCCACCATATTTCAACTCTAGCAGAATATTAAACTTTAATGAACAAAGCTTGAACATGCGACTTTATACGATTTGTATTCTTATTTCATTACAATCGCTTTAGGAACTATTGAATATGATGTTCCAGAAGGGAGAGTAATGACTCTTAACTGATTATCTGGCAGATCTTCAGGAACAGCAGGATATCCGTTTCCTTAATAAAAGTATATTTGTTCCAATTTATTTCTATACAGCCATGCCATATCAAACAATCTTTTAAAACACTTCCCTTTATTTTATTACTAATTGTATCAATTGTTAATGTGATTAACAAAAAACCCTCAATACAAGAACACACAGCCAAATGGTTGCGCTTAGGATAAAAATGCTGCATGTGAATGCACTTCAATGCACACGCACTAGCCTCTAGCATGGACTAATACCAGTTTGACATTCAATTCAATTGTGAAATTGCATGACAATTTATATTTTTTGTTGAAAATTCAATCATCTCCCAGGACATCAATTCCAAAACCTGAAAGCACTAATGTGAACGTCTGCATCATATACATTTGCTATTCATATTATTTGTGACACGGGCTTTAGAAAATACCTAAATGCTGTTTTAATTTCACTTGCGACCTACAACTGCATACCGATACATCACAAGGTGGTGCGATCTCATGTTAATATTTTAAGCGTGTAACCTTGTCAGCAGCGGCCAGCAGCTCATCAGCCATCTTCTCCAGGTTTGGAGCCCTTCCCGTATAGACAAAACTCATCATTTCCTTGAACACGTCAGGCTCCACATCATTAATCTCCACTCGATTCTGCAAGGTAGCAACACAATATATTCAAATTAACTTCGGCATATATTGGGAGACGAAAATATAGCATTAAATAAAATAAACATCCTTTATATCTACACAACACATGTAAAGTGGCTCCATTCAAGTTGTATTCAACTTGCCGATGACTATTTATTGCGCGTAATAAATCCATTCTTGACACACATGCAATGGCCTTCTGTGAAATGTTGTATAAAAAATTGCTATAAAATACAATCTAACATTCCCTCGGAATGAATACTTTTTGATAATAAATGTGCAATGCGCCAAAAGAGTTACTAGGGTAATAGTTCAACATTTGACAGCACTCTCAAGAGATACTTATCAACCGATCCATTGTGACAAATGCACCTTGGAAATGTATGATCACAGTATTAATGTGCTGTATTAAGATTGCATTTAAAGATACCTTTTTGCTCTCTTCCATTTCATGTTCAAACATAGCATTAAAAACAAGTGACCGACCTGAAAAAGGTAAAGCAACTGTTAACAAATACAGTAAAACCTTGGATTGCGAGAATAATTTGTTCCGGAAACGTGTTTGTAATCCAAAGCACTCGTATATCAAAGCACTCGTATATCAGTTGTGATCACGTGACGCTCGGCAGACAAAGCGTATACGTACTACTCGTATTGCAAAACCTCACTCGTTTATCAAATTAATATGTATTAAAAAATTTTGCTCGTCTTGCAAAACACCTGTAGACCAAGTTACTCGCAATTCAAGGTTTTACTGTACAGTGAATTGGAAAAACACCGGAATGTGGTACAGACACATTTAGATGTTATATCTAGAGATCAAATAATCTAGATACAAAAGAGGTAAAATCCAGATCCATATTTTATTTCATATGGCATATCCATTACAGATTTGTCAAACATGGACACAAATAAATGTCCAAATTAGAGGCTCAAAACCTACACAATAACTGCATTGTGAAAAATGAATTCCTGCACAACGATGATATAGTGAAGTAAATAAAAACGGAATAAAAACTTTAGCAACAGGATTATTAAATATGTTTATCTCTCACACAATACAATATTACATTTATATATATGTAGTGACATCGCTAATGTCACTGTGTAATGCCGGCTACAGAGAGGCACGGCGTGCGATGTATTAACATCACGGGCACCACGTGGATGTGGGTGCAGTACCGGCCCGAGAGGGGCATGGTGAGCGCTGTCTGACAGTGCTGAGTGGCACCACGCTCTGCGTGCAGTGCCGACCCCTACAGGATAGGGTGTGAGAGTGCTGGCCATGGGAATGGGGTTACCAAGGGCCATGGCACTTGACCACGAAGGACACGTGACCGGTAAAGTGTACACAGGGCCCCCAGGTGGGGGCTAGGGGTGGTCACGTGTCAGGGCCGGGAACCCGCTAGAGGATTCCAGAAGGTGGCCGTGGCCAAGGGCGGAGCCACCCTCACCACAGAGGATAAAAGCCGGGTCCCTGAGAGGGACCGGCTGCTGTTGTTCATCCTGAAGAATATACGTCCTACAAGAGTCACCAACACGTGGACCCGGACCCCGGCCAGGGTCCGGTCCGTCGTAGCTAATTCCCGTGTAATTAGTGTAGATAGCCTGGTGGTCCACCACCATAGGTTGTTCATGTGTTAAGGGGTAGTACCCCGTGTGTCGGTTGAAGAAGTGCGTCTGTGACTCAGTTGAATTCACTACACATATTTACTGATGTATCCTTTAACAAAAAGCATTACAAATTGACGTAAGCATTTGCCAGTGTTAGTTAATAAAATTCAGTGTAAAACAGGAAATGGCTGTAGTTGATTATCCCAAACTAATTACAGTATCATTAATTATATGGTTCTATTGTACACTAAACGACGCATGTGTTGCTTGTTGTGGCACAGACCTGCCAATACGGCCTTGTGGGCTTTAAACTCCTGGCCACCAACACGAAGCAGGCAGTCAGTGAAGCGGGAATTGTCCCAGATCTCCCCGAAGTCAACTGCCAGCCGGCAATCTGGTACTTTGAATGTACTCATGCTGGATTGACCAGAAATGTTCACGGAATCCTGCACCACAATAACCTGCATAAACATCAACCAGCTTTGAGAAGGCATTGATGATTTTTTTTTACAAATCCTCACTTAACTTCACATTTTGCATGAAGATGTAGGCTTTGGTTCAATCAAGCAAGCAAATCTGCACAAACATCCTATATCAGAACAAGTGTTGTGAATAATGCCAAAATAGTGGTCCGTGAAATGTTTTTCATATTAATAAATTTTCATTCTATATTTTTGTCAAGTTATTTTACACTGTATAAACAGTTTCAACAGGTAGTGAGGCCCCTAATTATGGGTTCTGCACAACAACAGAGGAAGTGAACAGCCCTCCTTGATGTGCTTCCTTTCATTATCAAAAATGCTTGTATTTTGTAAAGGATTTTAAAGGTAAAAAAATTAAATCTGGTGATTAAAAGGACCCCCCCAAGGACAAGAAACATTTACATCAATCTGGCTGATGTCCGAGAATAGGAAAAGGAATTAATGTGGCGACATTTAAACAAAACACTTTATGTAATACCTGACATTCTAGTTTATAAAAATGTCAAGGTTTAAATATAAACACTATCCAGAGGGAGAAAACCTAAAAAAAATTACGATTGATTATTTAATTGTTGTGCTATGTTAACTCTAGCACCAGTGGAAGAAAAAAGTGCTAGGAGAACTCATGTTAACAATTTCCCTGTATGGAACAGGGAAAGTAATTATTACAATCTTCAATTAAGTAGAATATTGACTCCAACTGTGCAATTGTAATGAATAAAATAGAAAATTACACATTAGCTGCAGCATGTCATACTTACTTCACCAAAGAGTGTCAGTTTGTTAACTGGAAGCAAGCTATTAGATTCATCAAACAAAAAATCTCTTCGAATGAATGTTTTAAATCCCCAGCCTTTTCCTTGGACAAAGCGGTATGCTCACGGGGTATCTGTAAAAAAATAGGTTTCAAACAATACTCACCAGTTCTTACAATAAACTGTGGTAATTTCATGTAATGGGAAAAAAAAACTTCATTATATTTTCAAAGTGTAAAGATAGCAATGTATTCTGAAGCCCTGCGCCACGGTGGCAGTCAACTACCTCGCCTGGTATATAGGTCATGGGTTCGATCTCAACCCGGATGCCTGTATATTTGGAGTCTGCATGTTTTACTTGTGGTTGCATGTATTTTTATCCAGGTCTTCCGGTTTTTCCCTCCATATTTATAAAAATCCAGAGTATTTGGCTGCTATGCATTTCCACACAATAAGCCATCTCGTTAAGCTATTGTTTGTGGCCAGGGTACTTCTGAAAAAGAGCTATGTACAGTGAGGAAAAAAAAGTATTTGATCCCCTGCTGATTTTGTACGTTTGCCCACTGACAAAGAAATGATCAGTCTACCATTTTAATGGTAGGTTTATTTGAACAGTGAGAGACAGAATAACAACAAAATCCAGAAAAACGCATGTCAAAAATGTGATCAATTGATTTGCATTTTAATGAGGGAAATAAGTATTTTACCCCTCTGCAAAACATGACCTAGTACTTGGTGGCAAAACCCTTGTTGGCAATCACAGAGGTCAGAAGTTTCTTGTAGTTGGCCACCTGGTTTGCACACATCTCAGGAGGGATTTTGGCCCACTCCTCTTTGCAGATCTTCTCCAAGTCATGAAGGTTTCGAGGCTGACGTTTGGCAACTCGAACCTTCAGCTCCCTCCACATATTTTCTATGGGATTAAGGTCTGGAGACTGGCTAGGCCACTCCAGGACCTTAATGTGCTTTTTCTTGAGCCACTCCTTTGTTGCCTTGGCCGTGTGTTTTGGGTTATTGTCATGCTGGAATACCCATACACGACCCATTTTCAATGCCCTGGCTGAGGGAAGGAGGTTCTCACATGGCCCCGTCCATTTTCCCTTTGATGCGGTGAAGTTGTCCCGTCCCCTTAGCAGAAAAACACCCCCAAAGCATAATGTTTCCACCTCCATGTCTGACAGTGGGGATGGTGTTTTTGGCGTCATAGGCAGCATTCCTCCTCCTCCTCCAAACACGGCGAGTTGAGTTGATGCCAAAGAGGTCCATTTTGGTCTCATCTGACCACAACACTTTCACCCAGTTGTCCTCTGAATCACTCAGATGTTCATTGGCAAGCTTCAGACGGGCATGTATATGTGCTTTCTTGAGCAGGGGGACCTTGCGGGCGCTGCAGGATTTCAGTCCTGCACGGCGTAGTGTGTTACCAATTGTTTTCTTGGTGGCTATGGTCCCAGCTGCATTGAGATCATTGACAAGATCCTCCCGTGTAGTTCTGGGCTGATTCCTCACCGTTCTCATGATCATTGCAACCCCACGAGGTGAGATCTTGCATGGGGCCCCAGACCGAGGGAGATTGACAGTTCTTTTGTGTTTCTTCCATTTGCGAATAATCGCACCAACTGTTGTCACCTTCTCACCAAGCTGCTTGGCAATGGTCTTGTAGCCCATTCCAGCCATGTGTAGGTCTACAATCTTGTCCCTGCCATCCTTGGAGAGCTCTTTGGTCTTGGCCATGGTGGAGAGTTTGGAATCTGATTGATTGCTTCTGTGGAAAGGTGTCTGTTATACAGGTAAGCTGAGATTAGGAGCACTCCCTTTAAGAGTGTGCTCCTAATCTCAGCTCGTTACCTGTATAAAAGACACCTGGGAGCCAGAAATCTTTCTGATTGAGAGGGAGTCAAATACTTATTTCCCTCATTAAAATGCCAATCAATTTATACAATTTTTGACATGCGTTTTTCTGGATTTTTTTGTTGTTATTCTGTCTCTTACTGTTCAAATAAACCTACCATGAAAATTATAGACTGATCATTTCTTTGTTAGTGGGCAAACGTATAAAATCAGCAGGGCATCAAATACTTTTTTCCCACACTGTAACTCAGTGGGCCTTGCCTGGTAAAATAAAAATAGTTCAGTTTAGCTTTTAACTTCAAGGTAGATGAAAATCAGACCTGGATTTAAGTGTATGAAGATATAGTTCATATGGATTAGGTGAATGTGTTTGTGTATTAATAATGCTTGTCTTTGTAAACATGGTTGTGTGACGTGAGTTACATGTTAACATTACCAAAGACAACACCAAAGCAAATAATAAGAAAAAAAACATGAAAGTTTAAAACAAAAAGATAGATTTAGACTCTCAGAAAAATGTTAATAGCCTTAGCAAAGCACAGTAAATGTATGGATGTCATCACTTAAAATAGTTATCGTGCATTGAAAGAGTATCCTGAAAGTAATAAGGCAATTATAAAACAAACAATATGAACCACTAAAGCAAGGTAAAGAAGAAGTGTGAAATGGGATGAAAATGCCAACCTTTGTAAAACCACCAGAAATGAATAAAAAAATGGATGAGAATACAAACAAAAATAATGAAGTTGTAATAAACAGTGAGTGCAAGCAGAAAAAACAAAGCCGTCACTTGATAAATTACAATGGAATAACACATGGTGAAGATTGTAAAACTAGGAAAAGAAATGTCCGTGAATGACAATGTCCAGGTACACTAAGCAAAATGAAATTATTATTGGAGGGTCAATATCATGGAAAACAGAAAAAATATGCATAAAGGCAACTTCTGAAGGTGGAACAGGATCAAGAGCACTTTTGGAAAATGAATTTGATAATGAAAAGTTGCAATGTGCTACAGGATGAAAGATTCCAATCTAGTGCATATTACCTACTATGAAACACTGATTACAAATAGAAACACTGACACATGGAACAAAACTACAAAGTACACAAAGCATGGAGAGAAGTATGTTGAGAATTACAGTGAGAAACTGAAAGAGGAACACGTTGGTCAAATCAAAACGGCAAATTAGAGACATCATATTCACTTTTGTAAATATAGATTGGGCTTGGACAGGACACATCGCTAAATGGGATGGTTGATGGATGAGACTAGTGGTCGAATGGGAAGAAAAGTAGAGTACATGCCCAAGACGATGTCAAACGTAGACAAGGAGATATTAGATCAGCTCATGTGAAGGATGAGGGATGGTGTTCGTAAGGTTTATAAAATGTTTCAAGCAGTCGATAAATAATGGCTGATTATGATATAATCCTGTTACCAAATACACATATGACGTGAATTGATACTTTAATACAAGTAGTTTCACCCATAGCCTTGGTTTCCTCTCCCTTGGCATTAAGAATAGAAATCTTGAACTTGGCGTAGACTTCACTCTTGGGACAGCTGACCAATACCAAGTACAACGATAGGTAATCTTTGCTCTCTTCGTCAAAACCCTCGGGGTTTATGCGTAGGCACCTGATTGAACATATGAACAAGACATGGTCGTTAATATTAGGTGTGTATGTACGCGCAGACTACATTACTAAAACAATATAGTATGAACTAAAACATGCACTATGCAAAATTGTTCTAGTAAAGCACCTCCGTGAGCATTGTGATTTTTTTTAATGTCATAAAATAGCCAGAATTTACTGTACCATTTCAATGTATCATTGGTGCCTGCTGAAAATGTAGAACTCTTGAGAACTTGGCCCATTTCTTCACGACAGAAGCTGAAATTGTTGATGGTCCACATATAAGAGAACTTCACGACCTTAACCTGAAATACACGAGCACATAACAGCTATAAAGCTCAATCATTACCATAAATACATGACCATTGAAAAACCCTGAAGTATTTCACCCACACATCTGAATATTGTGCTCAAAAACACAAACTGTCTATAAGGAAAGAAACATTACTGTAAATGAAAGGGTCTTATTAGTGTTCTGGGATTACCTTGCATGTTCATTACTGCACAGCGTTAACACAAGTCTCAACATGTCATAGATTAGAGTGTGCAATAAAAGGCCTTTTTATTTTTATTTGATAAAAACTGCTGCCCCTTTTGTAAAAATACACTACCAGTCAAAATCAGAGACAATTATCTAGTATAATGTTGTTAGTGCAATTCTATGAACTTTGCAATCTGATGTACAAAAATAGCCTGTACAATGATAATCCATAATTGCACTTACACATAATTATGAAACCATTATGGATCGCTTTGCGACGAACAAAAAACGTGTAAAAGTTAAATGCATTAGCCATGCGCATACTTTGACCGGCACAAGATGGAGACCCGTTGAATGTGATTGGCCACAGGGGAACAAGTTACCTGTGTGTAGCACCAGCTTTCTGCGATGGGCGCATTGGACATTTCAGACGGAGGTGGGGGGCTCGGGGCCCTGGACATGTTTGCATTGAATGCGAGGGAAGTGACATCATCAGGTGACATTAAGAGGGAAGTGACATCATGAGGTGACATTAAGCAGGAAGTGACATCATCAGGCGACATTAAGAGGGAAGTGACATCATCAGGCGATATTAACATGTAAGTGACATCATCAGGCGATATTAACATGTAAGTGACTACGAGATTACGAGTTAAATGTTCTTGCTGTGGTTTTCACACCTGACGATGATTGCTTGTGTTGCGGTCGAAACGTCATAAGAATTTTATTGTTTTATATTTTTTATTATTTTATTGTTTCCCTTCTACGTGGTGACTTTACCGAAAGAACAAAGAATATGAATCGCTGCAGTCACGGAAGATTTAAATAATTAAATAAATCGCTAGAGATTGATTATTCGTGCAAAAGAGCGTCGCGTAACCGATCACTCAGGAGTGGGACCTGCGCCTTTAGTGGCACCCCGACGTGAAACGAGCACACGGCACCAACTGTCCCCACCTCCTGAAACGGAACGGGGTTTTACAATCGATGCACGTGCAACTAGTCTCAATGATTGTTGCGCACAGGAGTGCTTCAGGAGAGCATCAGCGAGGTTTTACTGTTCCTCCTCCACTGGAGGGGCGCAGGCTACAGCACAGCGGTTTACCACCAGGCACTCCGTAGTTTGGGTTGTGTGGACACAACATCGCAGGGCTGTGAGACTTCTTGAAGGAGGAGATGTGGCACATCAGCCTGTTGATGTTTTGATTTAAAGCTTTCGTTACTGCAGTAATTCATATTCTTAGCTCTTTCGGTAAAGTTACGTTGAAGAGAAACAATAAAATAATAAAATATATTGTGCTTTATATATATTTTATTGTTTTATTGTTTCCCTTCAACGTGACTTTACCGAAAGAGCTAAGAATATGAATTAGTGCAGTCACGAAAGCTTTAAATCAAGAGTCCATCTATGTTCTGAAAAGAGGAGATGGGAGACAAAAAAATAATTTATGCTGTCTGAAAGCCACCGTAAGCATGAACAATCAATTAAGACCTGAAATGGTTTATCAAATCCTTCCAATGATTGCTAAGCCAGAGTCCATCTTCTCGGTTGAAATTGTCTCTGTGTTTGTATATGTGGATAGCCTCATGAACAAATCTCTCATGGTAGCCAGATGGATTGCAAAGAACCTCTGTCTTGGAGAAGTCAATGTCATGTGAGCCTACTGAATTATAACAGTGATCTGCCATGGTCGAGGTGTTGGTCCTACCGTGTTTAAGGTCTGCTTTGTGTTCACGAATGCGGTCCGAGACATGGCGTTTGGTTTCTCCAATGTAACTACTACCACAGAGGCAACTTAGTTTGTAGACACCAGGGTACTGTATGTCGTGATAGCGAACTAATGCGTATAACGCTCCCACGTTTATAATGAACTTAGGTGGGTGACCACTATTGATTCCCATGTCACAGGGCTATACCTAATACATGAAAACTTGAAATGAAACTTGAAATAACAGACTGTTGAGGCAATTGCTGTTGGGGAGTAGCAGCGTCTATGAAGGCTGGCACAGCACACGAGCAGTGGGTGGCCAACAGCAGGCCCGGCCACCAGAGACCCACAGAGACCCACAGGGACACACAGAGACCGACAGAGACACACAGAGACCCACAGAGACTCACAGAGACCGACAGAGACACACAGAGACCCAGAGACACCCACAGAGACACACAAAGACACACAGAGACCAACAGACACACAGAGACTCACAGAGACCCACAGGGACACACAGAGACCCGTAGAGACCCGTAGAGACTCATAGAGACCCATATAGACCCAGAGTGACTGAGACTCGTAGACACCCATAGAGGCTCAGGGACTCACAGAGACCCATAGAGAGACCATCACCACCACCATCATCACAACTATGATCATCACCACCATCACAACCACCACCACGATCACACTGCACCAGGTACTCATTTAAAGCCATGGCGACCCATGGAAAGCGGTTTAAATATTCGGCACCGTTATTGGTCGTGAGTGGGGAGGAATTGAACTCTGTTCACTGGGTTCGCAACACAGCGTTGCAAGCCACCACACTGCCGCACCCCATTAGGACGACGCACACGGCATTGACAACCTTGATGCTTCCGGTTGCTTGCGATGAAGTGACCGGTTGGCTCAGCCTGTCAAGAGCACCGAGCTGTACCGCTGAGACCATGGGTTTGAAATTCAGGCAACTTGCTTGTGATTTTAAACCAGGTTTCTCAAGCGTATTGCATTTGGCTAAATTCCAGCTGAGAATGAAAATATCAGTTTCACTCTCGTACGTGAAACATTTTTCTCGGTGGCAGGGCGTGTGGGGAGGTGCTGCTCATGACTGTTTGGGGGGGGGGGGGTGGTGGTGGCACGTGGCCCCCCAATGATCCGATCAAAATCCCTCATTTCGATCGGATCAGTGGGGTTTACAGTGAGGGAAAAAAGTATTTGATCCCCTGCTGATTTTGTACGTTTGCCCACTGACAAATATAATTTTAAGAAATATAATTTTAATGGTAGGTTTATTTGAACAGTGAGAGATAGAATAACAACAACACAATCCAGAAAAATGCATGTCAAAAATGCTATAAATTGATTTGCATTTTAATGAGGGAAATAAGTATTTGACCCCCTCTCAATCAGAAAGATTTCTGGCTCCCAGGTGTCTTTTATACAGGTAACGAGCTGAGATTAGGAGCACACTCTTAAAGGGAGTGCTCCTAATCTCAGCTCGTTACCTGTATAAAAGACACCTGTCCACAGAAGCAATCAATCAATCAGATCCCAAACTCTCCACCAGTCAACGCCCTACCTGGTTGATTGACGTTGAGAGACCACGCCCACACACGTGATCGTCTAACGTGGTCGATTCCCACGTCCACACAGTAGGAATCGATTAATGAAGGTTCATTTTAGACCACTGTTGATTCCCATGTTATCCCAATGCAAATCGATTTTATTAGCCTAAGCCACAAATAAATCGATTCCCATGTTATCCCAATGGAAATCGACTCATACATCCGTAACTCTACTATAATGGATTCCTAATGTTATCCCATTAGGAATCGGCGCGAGTATAGTTAATCGAAATTTAAATCGATTTTCCCTGCAGGTGACTTGGCGCAGCAACCACGGTAAGCCGAGCCGATCGATACATCATCGGGTGCCAGGTTGTGGTGGACGTGGGGAGCGGTGGTGCAGTGGTTAGCGCACTGTGTGTGTGTGTGGGGAGCGGTGGTGCAGTGGTTAGCGCACTGTGTGTGTGTTGAGTTTGTGTGCGTTGGGGTGGTAGCTGTGAACACAGTGGGTACTGTGTGGTTAGTAGTGACAAGTACATTATTATACAGCAGTGCCTTAAACTTGTTATTAGATTCAAGTATAACGTTGCAATGACTATTGTTTGCTAAACATAACTTAACATTTTTAATGACTGAGTTGAGTTTATGCGTGCGTTGGGGTGGTAGCTGTGAACACAGTGGGGACTGTCTGTGTACTCAGTAGTGAGTAGTACATTATTATACAGCAGTGCATCTCATACACACACATCTCATACACACACATCTCATACACACACATCTCATATACACACACACATCTCATACACACACACACCTCATACACACACACACACATCTCATACACACACATCTCATATACACACACACATCTCATACACACACACACATCTCATACACACATGCATCTCATACACACACACATCTCATATACACACACATCTCATATACACACACACATCTCATACACACACACACTCGCATGCATCTCATACACACAAAGACAAAGACCCCCGTATAGCCTTAACAGACTCGGGGCAATGGCTGGGAGCCAACACCTATGAAGGCCGGCCCAGCACACGATGGGGTGGGTGGCCAAACACCACGCCCGGCCGCATTTGTCTCCCAAGTGGCGATGTTCACACCCTGCACCAAGTACTCATTTAAGGCTGAGTTGACTTCAAAGACGGAAACAGGAATACTTCTTCACAATTATGGCAAATCGCCTGATGAAGCTGGTTGTAATAATCAGTGAAACGTCATACTCTAATGGTAAATGTTCTGGGTTTACTATCCAATACACCAGTGTGCTGAAGAAGTAACTAATTGGCACGTTTTGTTTACGTGAAATATGCTCTGACTTTAACATAGCTATTTCTGTGACCAGTTACAAGCTAATCACTCAGCTATTTCAATGCTAAATTCTATGCTAATTCCTTTGTCAAGGGGTACCTCTGCGGATGTGTATGCTTTAACTTAGCTATTTCAATGAACCATTTCAATGCTAAATTTTATGCTAATTCCTTTGTCAAGGCACTTTGTGTTTTCTCACACAGCTTAAAGGTCGTGATCTAAGCGTGGCTTCTCTCACTCCAGCGCTGTCCTCCAGACAGTCTCGTCCCTTCACCTGATGAAGGCCGCTTGTGTTGTGGCCGAAACGTCGTGATTTTTTGTTATTTTATTTTCACCTACGTGACTTTACCCAATAGAACCAAAGAGTATATTTTATACTTTTTGCATTGTTTACAGTCTGGAAGCTACCCACATGGCAAATTTCAAGTTTGTTGCATGTCGGGAAGTACGCTAAACATTTGAACAGACACACATAATCACAACTTTGCCTTTTACATTTATATGGAGATAATTTCGGCCAGGGCTGCCCTGTGTCAGCGACTCTGAAAAATCTGCTGACACCCGGCACACCACGTCCCGTGTGTACCTTTCGCTATCGCCGTGGCTACCGGGGCTGTGCTGCCCACTCCACTCCGCACCAGCGACCCGGAAAATATTCAGTGACAGATTAAGCCCTGATTATTATTCACACAATTACACATCCAGTGGAATTTGAACACGTGATTTCGTGCTTACGGGACAAGGTGTTTACTCGGTGGGCCATAGCTGCAGCTCCCCAATGCTGCATAAACCCATGGTTCTTGTTAAAATTCCAGTTACAGTATTGCTACTTTATCAGGCACTGGCTGTATTTCCACTGAAATACACAAGGAGAATTCTCTGTTATTACGAATCTTATATCTGACATGTTTAAGTGGTGCTTTTCTGTTCGGTGAAATGTGTCGCTATTAAATGTGATGCGAGCAAAGAGACGTGTTTATTGATCGCTGATCGATCGATTGACTTCATGGCCGAGCGGTAGCGCGTTGCAGATGTTTGTGGTACGAGTCCCACGACTGCCCCGGTTAACGCTGTGGGTGTATGAACTGAAAATATTGCGCACTGTCTGCTTCACAGTCGGATGCTAAAGATCTCGGAGATGTAATTTAAATAAGTAGTATGCCACGTGTGTCGGCACAACTCTGTAAAAGCGACAACTACTGTGGGCTGTCCGTGAAGCGTAGCGCCTCCAGGGTGTAGCCTCGTGTGTACGCTGAGCTTGTTTCGCACCGTACGTAGCCAACCGTGCTCATCGGAGGCGCCTCGCGCTGCACGGATGGAGCGGACGCCAACGTGCACTCGCAAAACCGAAAAGCTTTTCGATTGCCCTCGTTTTGTCCGTTGAAGACGATGCAAGCCGCGCCGCAGGACGATGGCCGCGAGCACGAGAAGCCGTGCCTCAGCGAGTCCCGCGCGGCGGAGCTGGTGGAGCGCCTCTACGGGGTGAGCGTGGCGGGGGTGAGCCCGCTGGCGAGCTACGTCGACCAGAACTACCGCGTGCTGGCGCGCGACGGTCGCCAGTTCGTGCTCAAGGTCACCAACACGCGGGACAGCCAGCGGCCGCAGCTGCTCGAGGTGCAGATGGCCATGATGAGGTTCCTGCGGGAGAGGGGCTTCCCCATGCAGGAGGTGGTGGACAACGTCAGCGGGAAGATCATGTCGCTCGAGAGCATCGGTGAGCTGCGCCTGCGTGGGTCCCGGGAGCAGAGACATTGGAGAAGAGATGTACATAATACTAAATCTTGTTCTACTTGATGTGCGTCTCCATCTCTCTTTGTCTCCCCCTACATGCTAAGGCCTCGGCACAGAGACCCTATCTCTCTGTGCTCCGTACGTTGTGTCTCTCTTTGTGTCTCTGTGTGAACTCCCTTCTACTTAGGTGTCTGTATATCTATCTGCGGTTCTGTGTTTCCTCTCTCTTAAATTTAGCTCTTCTATGCCTGATGATGATTGCTTGCGTTGCAATCGAAACGTCGTATGCTATTATGTAATTTTATTATTATTTCTTATTTCTACGTGACTTTACCGAAAAAACCAAAGAGTAATTCCTGCAGTCACGAAAGCGACAAATCAAGTTTAATAGATGTACAGTGCAGTACAATTGATTTTGCTGCAACTGAACTCTGGCCCCCACAACGTAGCACCACGCAGCAGCCTGTGATGCCTGTTTAATGCACGATTGTCACCCATAGAAGCCCTAATCCAGGCTCAACCTGCTTAGCTTTCAGATCTTATGATAGGGCACATTCCAGGTGATTTAGTAATAGGCTGATAGTAATCATACGAACACAGCATTGGTTTATACTTGCAAAGACAACGATCAATATCCGAGCATGAGGCGGTGGTATAATACTGGGTCGCACTCCACTGACGATAAGTGATGTAAAAGGATCATACTTTTTAGTTTTTGTGAGGTTGGTGGATGTAACGCACTGCTTGTTGGTACTGGCCCAAGGTCCACATTGTGATATTTTGTAAATTCTTCATATATATATAAAAAAAAACAATGTTTGGTGTGTGGGATGAAACTGGAATGACTGCTCACAGCAAAGCCACACGGACGAGATGATAACATCTGTGGTGAGAGATCAGAAGCACACTTGCTGTTTTCTCATCTACTGACCTGCAGGTTGGTAGATATAATGTTTGTACAGTTCACCGACGCCGCCATTCGCCAACTGCACAGTGTGTTCTACCTCCCCACACCTCCGATGAGCACGGTTGGCTACGTACGTATGGTGCGAAAGAATTTCAACATACTTACGAAACCTAAATCGTAATTTTTGTTTCTGCTTATCTTCCCACGAGACCCTGAGACGTTTTAATGGCACAGAGAAGCAAACGTCAAACTCTTTGCATCGAGTTCCGGATTGGCTGACAAGGGGAACACGTCAAACCAAAACCATGTATTACATGAACAAGCATAGACGGGAGAGAGATGTCACAAGCAATATAATGTAGAGATATGAGAGAGATTTATTCATGATAAAGGTTTTTGGGTGAGATCGCGTTATTAATAAATTTGTCGTAACCCTCCACCACCCGACACAGCCAAACAGTAAAAAACGTGTCACGTTGACAACAGACAAAATAGTTCACTACTTTAGCCCACCGGTGTGATGAGTGAATACACAACATTTACAATATTTGAGTACGACGTTTCGCTGGTAATTACATCCAGCATCATCGGGCAATTCGCCAGAATGGTGAAGCCCTCACTTGCTCCCGGTCTTAAATAGAGCAGCAGGGTGATGTCATCATTTAACTCATTCATAGAGAGATTTAATCAGAAATATATTTACATGGAAGAGATAGGAGAAAGATCTATCCGCAAGAGGAGAGATTTAGAGAAATGCAAACATGTCGATACAGAGCTTATCTCTCCCCCACACCCACTCCGACCTCCTGCATCGCATCACTTCTATTAATATTATTATTGTAATCATCATCGTTACACTTGTTTTCACAGCAGAGCCTCACTGAGTATCGGGAGGGTCTTGTCAAACTTTTCAGTTGGGGGTAAGGCGCGGGGGCGACGGTTGTCGTGTGTAATTTCAAGTGAGTATTGCTGACTGAGACATGTACTTAATTAGTTCTTGTAAGGCGTGGCGGGATAGTTGTCCTGTAGACCAGAATGAATTAATTTTGGTGGTTCGGGCTTGGCCCACGGGCTGTAGTTGGGACAACCCTGGGCTGCTAAACATTTGTAAAGCAAAGTGCTTCATAGCTCATCGGATTCCTCTAGTAAAAGTACATATTCTGATTATAATGCCTGGGCTAGCAGCGCTCCTTTAAACCCAGGCTCGGGGTTCATCGCGTGAGCTGACATCGCCACCCAACGCCGTGTTTGGAATGCGAAGATCACGGAATGCCGCTGACCCTTATATTTACGTGATGGAACGAGCGATAAAAGTCGCCTCCTGATGCAGATGGGGCCCCCATTCACCCTGCTCCTAAGTAATTTGCTCAAGCTGAACCCAGGGAATTCAGCTAGACTCGTGGTGCTGACGTATCCATTCTGGCCCGAACCTGGGCGAATTGCCCCCGGTTCCGGCCAGCGTGCGCTAAGGCGTGAGGGTTGCGTGCCACGTTGCAACTTTGGCGGATGCCTTACGCATGGGTGTGGCGAGGTATTATTCCTCTCAAATGCTTTATTTAGCTACAGCGGTTTAGACAACAAGGCCATATAGGAATGCGAATTTCGGAATGCGTTCGTGTTATTAATTTCTGCGTTAATAGTACCGTGAAAGAAAGTCATGAGGAAAAAATCACTCCAATTTACTATTTTTTTTGGGGGGGAACAGAAATACTCGATTCAAGTTGCTTGAGAGATTGGCGTTTTAAAGACTACACGAATTTTATGTGCGTTATATATCGGACTTAGCACGTTCATTATTGTTATTAACCATTTAATACTGAGCAGCAAATTGTCGCTTAATTTCCTAAAAAAAGAATAGTAGCCTTGGCTATCAGTTGAGCAATTCATAAGAGACCCTGTGTAGTATAGCACGTGGGTAATGGACACAGGGCGCAAAGTGGTGAGTTGACACTTTGGCCAGACCTTGGAGGTTCCGATATCAGCTTCCGAACAGCTTTTTATGTTCCAGCAAAAGGAAGCGACGGTGAGATTTCACTAACCGTGGTGACCTCTTGACCTCGGTGGCGACTCCTGCTGTGAATTCTCAGACTGCGGCGAAGGAGAGAAGGAGTTCAACGTGCGGCTGCTCACGTACCTGCCCGGCGTGCCGCTGTCCAGGGTGCTGGCGGATGGCAGCCTGTACTACCAGGTGGGCAAGCTGGCAGCGAGCATCCACCAAGCCCTGCAGCAGGTACGAGCGCACGAGCGCCTCTTGACAGGTGACGTGAGACTGCAGGGATTCATATTCTTGTTGCTTTCGGTAAAGTCACCACCACGTAGAAGGGAAACAATAAAATAATAAAAAATATAAAACAATGAAATTCTCACGACGTTTCGACTGCAACACAAGCAATCGTCATGAGGTGTGAAAACCACAACAAGGAAATTTGAAAAAAAAAAAATTCTTGTTGTGGTTTTCACACCTGATGATGAAAAAATGTAGTTGTTTTTTCATTCATTCTTTTATTTTATAGTTTTACCTACGTGACTTTACCGAAAAAAAACAAAGAGAAAATAATAAGTCAAGGAGAACATCTTTTTTGAAACGAAGACTATCCTTTGCTAGCTTGACGTTTTGCTGCCTTTAACTTACATATGTACTCAACTGGCCAATGCGATGTTAATCTCGTATTGCATTTTTTGTCATCTTACCGCCTTCATTTTTAAACATCTGCATAGTTTGAGCACCCGTTCCTGCACTCCCTGCAACGAGACGATTTCATCTGGAACCTGTCAAACACCCACCTGCTCGAGTCCTACCTCTTCACTCTGGACGGCGACCCCAACCAGGGTTTGGTCAGGGAGGTCATCGCCAAGTTCCGCGAGGAGATCCAACCCAACCTGCACAAGTTTACCAGATGTACGCTCGCCTCGCAGCTTCACCCGGGACGTAGCTCCATGCCTCAGGGGGCGAGGGGCGCTTCAGGCCACCGACGAGGCCTTGAAGCCACGACGGGTGCCGCGTACGTGTGTACGTTGAACTTCTTTCGCACCGTACGTAGCCAACCGTGCTAATCGGAGGTGCGGGGGAAGGACAACAAACTAAACACAAAAAATCAGTTCAAAAATAAATTAGTGTTCAATCTAGGTTTAAAAGTGCATAGCTCCAGTGCCTTCCTAATATCGGAAAGAAGAGCTTTTCAGACGGCCGCAGAAGTGCATCTGAAAGCGCGCGATGCGGTGACCGTCTTTGTTTGTTCGATGGTTAGCCACAAGCCGCTGCGAGGATCACCCGAATTCGCGTGATGGTTTATGCTGCTTGACGAGATCAGCAAGGTATTGTGATTCATTTGTGGCAAGCATTTTCTTTGCAATGTGCTTTACGTGATTACTTTTACCCAGCATACACAGATGCATTACAGGGCATGCATGTAATGGGGGACACTCGCACAGACACTGATCACAGGTGAAATCAAATGACAGGGTTATGACATTCAGACGCTACTGTATATAAATCATAATTGTAATTTCTACCAAATCATTTTTCAATGGATGCTAAATTGTGTTCAACAGTTTTTGTTACACATATACTCATAATAATAATGTACAGCCCTTTGTCAATGCACTATCTGGACGAAGGCATTCCCAGGCTGTGTAGGGTCATGGGGGTTGTTTTGCCACCTTCACCATGCTGGTCGGTGAGGAGGTAGGTAGGATCCCAGGACTGGTTCAGATATCAGTGATGTTCTCCATGGCCGGGAATCAAGGGCTCGTGATGCGGTGTGCATACCACTACACACCGCTCCATATCTCGCCCCCGTGCAGGGTTGTACGACGCTGGTGGGTTATTGTAATTCTGTGCCTTTGAAGGCAGGAGAAGTCGGTGATTCACTGAGACTCTGCGGGGGCCGTTCTTAGACTCGCACACGCGGCTTGCGCAACACCAATCGTGCGGCCGGAATAAAAACGGCATGGGCACGAACGATGACGACGGCGACGAGGGGAGGACGGTCAACAATAAAAGACAACGGACGAAATCAAATTCGACGTTCCCCCTCGCCGCAGGCATAATCCACGGTGACTTCAATGACGACAACATCCTGGTGCAGGAGGTGGCCGTGGGAAGCGAGCAGCGGCAGCAGCAGCAGGGGCCCAAGTCGGCGGAGGGAGTGCCGCGGCACCGCGTCTCCGGCATTGTGGACCTCAACTCGATGATGTTCGGCTACCACGTGTACGACCTGGCCATGGCCATCATGTACATGATGGTGGAGAGCGGAGAGGCGATGGAGGCCGGGGGTCACGTCCTAGCCGGCTACGAGAGCGTGCAGGCCCTCACCGAGGACGAGAGGAGGGCCGTTTACTTCCTGGTGGCGTGCAGGTGAGAGCAGAGGTGGGGACACTAAAATCCCAGTCGATCAACAAGTCGGCAGCAAAAACCCTCTTGAATAACAAACGATATTAACCGTAACGACAGCAACGGCGACAACAACAATATGGTCTACTTTTCCCCGCAGGTTCTGCCAGTCGCTGGTCATGGCCCGCTACACGATCCTGCGATACCCGCAGAACGCCGACTACCTGCTGATAACGGCGCGCACCGGCTGGGTGAAGCTACGCGAGCTCTGGACCAGGGGCCTGGAGGACATGCAGAGGCTGTGGTCCGATGTTGCGGCACGGTACAGAAACTAGAACCGCGGTGGAGATCGAGCGGACGGCGAGGAGAGAGAAGGGGGAGTTTGGGGTGGGGGGGGGCCCACCGTGAGACACGTCCTCCCACTCGCCCCACCGGTACCTCCCGAGGCTTCGCAAGGAACCGGTTTCAACTTGATCGTGGCGCCGTTGGTTTTGGACAGTGCGATCTTTGAATACGGAATCTGAAAAATGTGAATTGCTCATGCCAGGCACTTAATGCATAGGGGAGGTTTTTCGTGGCTTCAGGTTGAGGAGGCCACAAGTGCCACCTCGGGTTTTCCAGTCTCGGGCGATGGCGCGCGCGTCCGGTGGATTCGTTGAGTAACTGGAATGCGACGGCATTGGCTTCATCAGCAATACGATCCAAGCGCATTGAGAGACCGTCTAAATCCGCATCGCTGAGAATCGCCTAAAAACAGGAAAGTATTCATTTTCTTCTTTGAAACATTTCGGAGACTTGCGACGATCGTAGACAAGAAGGACGAGGAAAGATTTTGGTCTGGACTTGAACAGGGGGCAGTAAGATGGGAGATCTTAGTTGCTGGTGTGCAGATAATATTATAGGCGATTAGAGGGGGGGGGGAGAGGTTGGAGCGTTGAGAGCCCATGGAAGATCTTGAAGACATTGAAGGCGTCTTCAAGATCCTCCATCTTGCGGTTGAGTCGGAATTAGGTTGAGAGCACAGTGGAGGGATCCGAGTACCGGGTTGATGCGTTCTCATGGATGGGTACAAGTTTGAAGGTTGGACGATCACTTGCACTTAGGAAGGTGGGAGATTTGTGGAGTCCACAGAGAGGGGTCCCTCCATGATTAATCAACGAGCATGATGAAGGCACGAATAAGATTCGGAGCAGCAGTTACATCGGCGCTTTCTCCAACCGGACAGGGGCACATATCTTCCCGGGATAAACTGCTCCGTATAATTGGTCCCTAGCAAAGGAGCTTCATCATCATCATCAGACTTTTTTTTCACGTTCCAGTTCTCAATGAATCCACCTGTACGCGCCAAGTGACGGGCGGGGAAAGCACAGGGCCGTCACAGACAATATCCATTGTCGTATTGTGCTTCTATGCTCCCGTGTCCATTCTTGGCCGCCTTTAACCCGCACTGACCGGCACGGTGAATTGTGGTCACGTGACCCCAACGGAGCAGCACGACGTGGGGTGGGGGTCATCCTCATACAGCAGTGGATTGACACGAGGCCTGTACGCGTGCCTCTCAATCTCACGTCACCGGAGGTTGAACAAACCTGAAGTTGAAGCTGTTGTTTCCTCAACCTGGAGGCACTGGTCACCCACTGCCTTGTTGCATATGTACATACGCGGATTTATACATATTTCCATACACATGTACATTTGCTTTCCATAGGTTACGTGTATATGCATGGATGTATACATGCATGTGTACATTCATACCTACACACATGCATTCATATGTGCAGATATAAATATATAAGTCCACTAATAATTTACATAGGAACATGTTAGCATATCTATACATTTGTAAATACATTTACAAACATATACCCATGTATGTGTACGCAACACATGCATGGGTATATGTCTGTATGGCGCGTACATTGACACGTATACGTATTTCCATACACATACATTTTTTTCCCATAGGTCATGTGTGTATGCATGCATGTATGTATACATGCATGTATGCATGTGTACATTCATACATAGACACATGCATTCATATGTACAGATATATATGTAAGTCCACTAATAATAAACGTAGGAACATGTTTGCAGATATATACATCTGTAAATACACGTACAAACATATACCCATGTATGTGTACGCAACACATGCATGGGTATATGACATTGCTTACTTAGGCCCATATAATTATATTCGTATGTATAGCACATTGTCCTGTACAGGGTGTGTTGTCCTTGAATGTACCCATAATTAAATAATCGTAATTATACATCTAATTGAACTGTGCGGTTCAAGTTTCAAGTTTGCTATGTTCATGCAGATGAGAACCCAAGAGACCAGGATGGTCTCATGTGAAGACTGACCTGGGCCATTCGGATGGGCAGTAGGGAGAGTGATGAACACCATGTATCCAATTGAGATAATTTGCGGTGTAATTTTCGCCAAACGTGGACCCTGACGCCAGCGCACAGTGGTCCCACTCTTGCGAACTACGCCAAGGGATCTTTAACGTGTCCCCCTGGCTGAAATATTGGCAGCAAAAATAATCCTTACCGTGCTTGCATTTAACGATTGCGAAAACCTCGAGCGAATCCGTGTCGGCAGCACGCACAGAGGCGCGTGCCGAGTGCACAAAAATGTCTCCGCCTTGGTCATTGTGCAAAATCACCAATTCCTAAATAACTGCATCCGTTGGTCATCCATCTTTCTAGAGTGGTCGCCGATAGCAGCACACGAGAAAAGCACGTGATGTTGGCAAACACCTGGGACTTTTAAATCTCGATATGATGCGTGTCAACGCGATGGTCGACATGTGGCGGTCGAGAGGAGGGCATGAGACACAGATGATGAAATCTTCACATTACCAAGTGTGTATGGGTTATGTGATTTCATAAACATAGCTAGGACTGCAGTCTACTGTAATCCATTTTCTTCAGTGATTGGTGGACACCCATGTAACAGGTACATTCACAATCTTATACAGTAAACGTGTACATTGAGACATTAAATGCATGCTGTTAGAATTATGATGTATATGTATTACTATTAGGGATGTTCCAGATTTTCAGATTAATCTGAAAAATATCGCAATCCAGGCTGAGACGTAAAATTTGGGACAAAATAAATAAATATTCTTTATATTGATCTGAAAAAGTGATGTCACAAACAGGTGGCATCACCTTCACGCCAAGAGTGGTGTCACTTGACAGGAGGTAATTGCCACATGACATCACTTGTTAAAACCCCAAAACGCATAAAAATTAGGACATCGTGTAAGTGGTCAAAAATCCATAAGAAGATCCATAATTGTTACAAATGCAAGCAAGTAATTTTTTTTAAATCAGAAAATCACCCATAGTATTTTACATGCATAAGCGTATCTGTACACACAAGTATGGGTGTGCATACACAAATACTAGGCGTGTAGCGATGCATAGACCGTAAACAAACGATTCCTACACCCACAAACGTTCGCATCTAATCGTGCATTTGGGAATTTGTTATTTACAAGTGATGCAAACGACGTCCGAGCGACACCGTACGCATCGCAGTCGGGCCAAGTTGAGTGAACGAAAACCGTAGAGACGAGAACGAAAAAAAGTGTGAAACAATACAAATGCGAGTTTCATCATCGATGGTGACCCACTGCAGGACCGGTGTTTTTATCGGTCGTAGTAACGACGCAGCGGATCAGAATCCTCGATTCCGTATGCTCGCAACACGTGTGGCAAATAGTGAACGTTAGAATCGCCCAGTAAACCGTTTGGCCAACGTTGGCCGAACGTTCACCTCTTGCGCTGGTCCAGATGTTCCACTTTTACTGGGAAACCACTTGCATTCCATCCGTGCAATCCACCTAATTGATCCGGTCACCTAATCCACCGCAGGCACTCGAGGTGCCGCGTTCACCACATTTGGTAATTAAAACCAAATTGTTTAATCTTGAATCTATCGCAGCGCCCGAGTGATGCTGGGTGGTGGGGGGGGGGTAGTCTTATTCGTACATGCCTAATATTTACCTACATGCATAACCTGCGCGCACAGGATAGTACTGGCGTAACGCGTGTAGCCAGTTTTCCGCCTTCAAAAGTGCCTTTATTTTTTAACAAAACAGGAGAGACGCGAGCGGCCCAGCTGCGGAGAGCTATCCTCCGGAAACGATGCTTGCGTTCCTCTGCACGGCTACCTCCTGGGGCGACAACCTGTGGTTAATCCCAACATTGCTCCCTGCCATAGCTGCTCGTGCGTTAGGAACGTATTGTTGCTGCATCCAGCGCTGTTGACAAAACGGCGTTCACAGTTGACATGTAGTTCACATGTAGTTCACATGTAGTTCACACAGAGTTTCAGTGCAGCGTGCAACGTGTGCCTAGCTTTGAACTATTGTGTCGTGTTGTTTTAGTTTCCTGCCCCCCCCCGCCCCCCTCCCCGAATATATTTCACGTTAAGTGTATTTTTTTTCGGCGCAGGTGAGAAACAAAATAAAAATTGGCGCAAAAACAACTTTCGGCACGTAAAATATAAAAATCGAAAAAATAAAAATATAAATGAATGTTATTGAAGATATTCCCTATGGCGCTTGTCGATGTGATTTCCAATTATGCTGTCAATGTCGCGCATATCCATTTGAAAATCCTGCATAGCAGCGCACCACCCTGTGTGCCACGCACTTACAAAAAGAAATCCCCCGAAAATTCAGTTATTGAAAAACGCGACATGTTTCGAATGCCAACCCCCTTCAAAGCACCGTCTATACGTACACACGCAAACCTGAACAGGCTTAGGCTGAAATTAAGCAACAATGCGGATGCCGAATTTTTTAAATTCTGTCATGTTTGGATTTGACATCCTTCAACACTTCCAGACAATACTTTCGCAGGACCCAAGCTTGCAAACGACAAACACACACACACAAGTTTTAGCCCACGGAATTTTTAAGAGGGCAAATCGCAGTTTTCGGATTTTAAAATCTGATGTCATGTTTGGAATGTGTCACCCTTCAGTATCTCCAGATGCAAACTTGATTAAGTCTGAGTTTGTGAAAAAATAAGACACCCAAGTCTAAAATGTTTTGGTCTTACATTTGAGGGGCCTGTCATTAAAATGGCGGTTTTTCAATTTTTCCAAGTCGTAAATGTCGAGACTCTGCTCTCGTTCTTTAAATTTTAAGCTCTCCAAACGCTTTAGAACATCATTATAATTGACATCGCTCGCTCGGTGAACTTACTCGCCACTGTAATTAGATTGGGGAGGCATGAATGGTTATGTTAATTCGCTTATTATTACTGGAATCTTTAGATGTTAATAATGATTTAGTTGCGGTTGATGATCAAATGTGACGGTGCTGTTGTAGGGTCTCTAGCAATTGCACCACAATCGAGGGGTGTCCCAGAATAACCTGGTAACCCACACTTATTATTCTTCTCTCTAACCCCACGTGTGACTTCTTTGAAGCGCTTGACAATACAACTTTCCCCGTACAGATGTTCCGCACAGTGGCCTTAAAACATTCGCTCGCATCATCTCTTCCATCCCCTTACTCTCTTTTACAAAGCCCTACCTCTCACGAAGGTGTGCTGCTTGTGTGGGTTATCAAGTTTTCCTAACACGCCCGCCAGTTGCAGTAGAATCTGGATATAAGCACACCCTTTACAGAGCAAGGCCACCAGTGTAACGTAAGAATGTGTTGCCATATAAGAACTGTGCTTATAGCAGGTGTGCTTATATCCAGCTACTTATCTGTTTTTATTTGCCAATGATTATTGCCCAGGGTCCACAGCATGGCGACTAGTCGCTCGTGACGCCGACGTGCAGTGTTGTCAACGCAAACCACAATGACATGCGATTTGTGTTCTAGAAGTGTCTGCATGCGACCCCTATTGGCCTGCGGCCTAACCGCGCACCTATCTCGTCTGAGCAGGTTTTGAGCCTGGATACTGCTCGGATGGGCGACCACCTTGCACAAAACACAGGTGCAGTAGTAGTGGGCATTCTGGGCAGTGCAGCTAAATCCATTTTGTGTCTGTACTCCCCCTGAGCTTTATCAAGACACATTGACGTGTGGTCAGATAACCCCTCACTACCGACTGCTGGGTGGCGTGAGCCCTTATCCAGCAGTGGATTGACAAACGGGGGATGTATACACGCACACGTACGGCTGTGTAGCCAAGACGAAAGATAATCCGTTTGATCTCTTCGAAACAATGGCATTGTAATCGAACAAATTGTTCAGTCATTTTCACAAGTGAGGGGGAGAGAAAGAAGGGGGAGGGGGGGGGTGGACTTTTTCCAACTCTGACCTCTTTTTAGCTCGCTGGTTGCCCCCAGTGGTCCGGCAGAGGCCGTGGTTTTATACCGGGGGTTTGTGCAGTGCACGGAATTTATAGCGGTCCGCATCCAGTTGGGCGAACCACCACACCCCCCGTACATTCCACGTACAACCAGAGGACCAGAGCCCCCCGCAGTCCATTCAGTCTTCACGCGTGGCGCGCCCGCACACGAGGAGGCCTTACATTTCTCATGGAATATTTTCTGGGTCGCTGGTAGACCGGAGGAGGCACACGTGATTTTTTTTGTTTGTTTAGCCACGGCCGTAGTGTGAGAAGTGCGTACTGGACGTGGTGTGCCGTGTGTGGGATGTGGTTGAAATTAAAGCCCCGCTCCTCACATGCGCACCCGTGGGTGATAATAATAATACTGTCAGAATCTTTTTTTTCCCGTTCATTTACTCAGGAAATCCTGACTGTTTCTGAGATTTTGTATTCATGAAGTTCCAGCGTTCAGATGTTCGACCAATTCTTTTGTAACTTGTTTGGCTCGTGAGAGGAAACCGGAGTAACTCGGAGATTACCTGTGCATACGACATCTGTTGGCCAACTTGCAGCGCAAGGCCTAAAACGTCTGCTTTTCCCAGACAGTCTTCAAATTAAGCACTAAACCCAGGCTCTTCCCCGGTTGAGCTTCAAAGATCTGACGAGATTTGGTGCATTCTGGGTTAATTTTGTTATTTTGTGAGTTGAGGTTGCATTCAGATATTTTTTTAATCTAAACTACAGTTGACCACAGAACCCTCAGACACGGGCGTGGGGAGTCCTGGCCTCGTGAAAGATCAGTGGACTTTCTTGCGTTGCCATGACCTTCCACTCGGCGGACTTTGGGAACGGTAGTGTGGTGGGGGTGGTGGGTGTTTGATGATTTTGCTGTAAAGGTTTCCTCTACAAAAGTGGGACACTCCTGGGTTTTGCCACCAAGTACTAAGTCATGTTTTGCAGAGGGGTCAAATACTTATTTCCCTCATTAAAATGCAAATCAATTTATAACATTTTTGACATGCGTTTTTCTGGATTTTTGTTGTTGTTATTCTGTCTCTCACTGTTCAAATAAACCTACCATGAAAATTATAGACTGATCATTTCTTTGTCAGTGGGCAAACGTACAAAATCAGCAGAGGATCAAATACTTTTTTCCCTCACTGTAAGTTCGATTACAGGGAATGACTATAACATGAATTGGAAGTGATATCTGGACCCCTTCAAACAAACCGCATTGGCCAGTGTGGTGCAGTATGGTCAAGCAACCCATATAATATGGGGAAAGGCATCATCCAGCAGTGGATTAATCTGAGGCTGTGAAAATTGGCTAAGCCTCGAACGCAGATGCACCACGTATACACTGCCGCCTCCTGTCTTATGCCATTGCCGACGAGAATGTTGCGCTCTCATACAAAATTAAAACTATTTTTTATTTTACCAGGGCCCACTGAGCTGTAAAGCTCTTTTTTTTAGAAGCGACCTGGCCACAAATGATAGCTCAACGAAGTGGCTTATCGCGTGAAAATTTCTAGCAGCCAAATACTCCAAACGCATGCTTCTGAATGGGGAGGGAAAAACCGGAGGACTCGGAGAAAAAGCCACACGATCAAGGGGAGAACATCCAAATATACAGCAGCAGGCGTCAGGGTCGAGATCGAACCAACGACCTCCTGTATACCAGGCGAGGTAGTTAACATCTAGCCTCTGTGCTTGCAGCCCATCTTACCCGAGTGAATGTGAGCTTGCATTCTGTGCTCTGGTAACCCGTAATTGTACACAAGCGAGAGTGAGAAAGTACACCACCAGTTTTTCAGGTCGCCCTATCCGATGAGAGCGATCAAACACGATGTGCGATTCTCAGAGACAGCAATAATATAATTCCATTCCTCTAGAATTACTGTCAGCTGTGCCCCTATGATAGGAAAGGTTATGCCACTCTTCAGAGGTGTAGAGGAGTAGAATGGGGAAGTGGCATCACTTGTGCTGTCCAGGGCGATGACGTGACGTCATGCGCTCGGGGCAGCAGAGTGACGTCACGGCTCCTGAAGGATAAAAAGGGGACCCCGGGACATAAGAGGGGTCGTAGCTGGAGAGTAGGGTCTGAGAAGGGTGAAACGGGGAGCCAAGGGCAAGAGGGTAGGGATAGGGGAGAGCACAGTGCCAGGCTAGACGTGGCTGTGCTCTTCGCTCGGCCGTGTTGGTTGATCCCACGGCCGGGGCAGAGGAGACAGCACAGGGCAGCCGGCTGTGTCGGGACCTAGCCCGGGACCCCTAACCCCTGGGGAGTTGTTCACCCCTGTGTATTGTTAAAGATTTGTAATAAAACCTTGGCAGAAGCCCCTACCTTACCTTAGCCTCCGAGTGAGTCGTCGGGAACTCCTTTACAGAGGTATGGGGTGCTCTCCTTTCCTTCTCACCTCATCTATGCCAACCGTGTCACGATGTATTTATTTCAATTGTGCCTCTCGTTCGCCAGTCTGATTCTTCAGCTTGTGTACGTCTTGTATCGAGTAATTATCGAATCAAGAAGGCGTCCTGTTCTTAAGCGGTGCTAAATGGATCGCTACATCCCAGGACCATGAGAGATGCCAACGGTTTTGGGAGTGGATTATGGCTGATGAAAATGATGAACATACACATGAACCCAGAAATCTGAGTTGAATTCGCAGCCGTGACTCACATCAGTGGAGAGTTACATATTTATTCATCGTCGCTGGGACTTCCCCCATTTACCATCCCACACTGACCAGCGTGGTGAAGTATGGTCAAATAACCTTAATGACCGACATGCATGGGGATGCCTTCATCCAGCACTGGATTGACAAAGGGATTCAAATGATCATTGTTATTATATATATATATAAAAAAAACATGTTTCAAATTCTGTCTTTTGTTTTGTGTGTAGCCCTCTGCTATCCACCGTGCTACAATGGAGGTACCCGCTTGAACAGTAACCGGTGTGCTTGTTCCAAGGGATACATGGGTGCGCGATGCACCATCGGTATGTATTTCCTTTATCTTACCATTCAGCGACACGTGTGCGCATTTCATAATTTTTTTGGGGAGTTTGTGCCATCTGCATTTCATAAAAAAACCCATCAATGTTTAGTTTTACATACTGCGTCGTTCATGCAAATTGCGCCTCACAATCGCCGTGGAACTACAGACGAGCTGGAAGAGACAGCAGCCTGCGCGAGGTGAGCGGGCGCATTCATAAATTGCCCAAGCTCTGCTGATCTCAATATATTAAGATTTTTCAACCAAATAATGAGCGATTATATGTGGCAGATTAAGAGGTCTGCAGGTGTGTGTGTGTGTTTAGCAATGGAAAGTGATAACAAGGTCAATAAGGCAAGATCCTTTGCATGTGACAACCACCTATGGCTCATTGCTGGAAACCCTTATTCTTAAAAAGTGTGTTCACGCTGTGTTCACGTGAAAGTGTTTCTACTCCATTGTCGATCAACACTGCAGTGTGTGCTGCACATCCTTTAACATGGTTCCACGTGTAATGACTTTTAACACTTAGTATGTAATTTGTTCATGGTCTGCCAAATGAGGAAAAACGGGATTGCAGTAAACAAAATATATAACTCTGACCGTCAGTACATCAATTCCATTTGTCGTGTCTTCACATGAAGAAGGTAAGCCTACCGTCAACGTATTTGAATCACAAGGGGATATTTCAGACTGGTGGCTAGAAACCCACCATCATTAACAGCGGTCTCTCATACAGCGTTGTTGGGATAAGCACTGTTAGCAATAACATTGCCCATTAAGGTTGGCATGGCTACATGAGTAGGTGGTGTGGCCAACACCACGCCAAAGGGGCCGTCCATAAATGACGTCACGCACCTGGGGGGGGGGGGGTCAGACATTTGTGACGATGCGTGACGAGGGGGGGGGGGTGAGAAATGTGACGTCACATCAAAATGCGCAACTTTAAATAAATATAGACAACACGTTCCACTTAATTAAATAGACTTGTTAATAAATGTTTTCTCCTACAACATCAGAGTGCAGCGGCACAATAAATACGCACTACAATGACAATAGTTTTAAGCGATTTGAAGCATGTTTTATCTTTTTTTTTGGGGGGGGGGTCAGACATTTGTGACAATGACGAGGGGGGGGGGGTCAAAAATCGTCCAAAATCGCGTGACGTCATTTATGGACGGCCCCAAAGCCGCTTTTGTCGCCCCAATGCTGACGTTGTATCCACAGCACACCAGGTACTCATTTAAATCTGCACCGACATGATTGAGGCCCAGGAAGTCACCGTTGTGACCACATACACACGCACGAACATTCGCCAATGCGTCATCATCGCCACTCCGATCACTTGGCGGCCGACGACAACGACGACGACGATGTCTGGGGCCGCTCTACCCGATGCAAGGATTCTGCCGACGGCTAAAGGCTCCTCCTCCCGTGCGCCTCTGGCGATGCCCCCCGAACAGCGCTGTGCCGAGATGGCTGCGTCAACGGCGGGCGCTGCGCGGCTCCCTGGCGTGTGCACCTGCAGGGACGGCTACTCGGGGCTTCGCTGCCACAAGCGTACGGCCACCATCTGCTGCTGCTGCTGCCGCCTCTCAAATCCCCGCCGTCAACTCTTCGTAGAGAGAGATTGGGGGGGGTATCCGATTGGGATTCCTTGGCATTTTTCCCTCTAGTCCTCTGCATTCTCAAACTGAAGTTTGTGGGCCAGTCTTCCACGGTCCATTCGCATCTCCCATTAGTCGCCATTGAAGTGTAAATTGGACCGTATCGCTGCATTGTATTGCAGGCTGCTGATTTTGTGGGAGTTGAAAAGTGGGCCGCAGAAAGGTGTATCTACTGGCTTTACGAAACACCTGTTGTAGCCTATAGTTACCTGTGTACTAGAGGACATCGAAAGAACTGGTTAACTCCTTGGCAGGTCGGTAAGCTGTACAATGTGGTTATTTATATAAGCATCGTGTCTATCTGTTGATTTGAGAGCTGGAATCGAGACATTCTTCCATATAAGCTGGTATGCTTGATTTGTCACATCGTGTTCCCTGAGATATCACAAATAGTGGCATCAAATGACTGCATCTCACAGAGAAATCCATTTTGATTTAAAGCTTTCATGACTGGAGTAATTCATATTCTTAGTTCTTTCGGTAAAGTCACGTTGAAGGGAAACAATAAAATAATAAAATATATAAAACAATAAAAATTCTCACGACGTTTCGACCATAACACAAACGGTCGTCATCAGGTGTGTCGGTTTGCATAAATATATTTTTAAACGGTGTATTTATTTATTTCTAAAAACGTTAGCGCCGCGCGCAGCGATTTGGCAGTTTATTTAGAAGGACTAGTCCATCTATGTTCTGAAAAGAGGAGGGGGGAGACGAAAAATTTTAATGTATGCTGTCTGAAAGCCACTGTAAGCGTGAACAATCAATTAAGACCTGAAATGGTTTATCAAATCTTTCCAATGATTGCTAAGCCAGAATCCATCTTCTCGGTTGAAATTGTCTCTGTGCTTGTATATGTGGATAGCCTCATGAACGAATCTCTCATGGTAGCCAGATGGCTTACAAAGAACCTCTGTCTTGGAAAAGTCAATGTCATGTGAGCCTACTGAATTATAACAATGATCTGCCATGGCCGAGGTGTTGGTCCTACCGTGTTAAAGGTCTGCTTTGTGTTCACGAATGCGGTCCGAGACATGGCGTTTGGTTTCTCCAATGTAACTACTACCACAGAGGCAACTTAGTTTGTATGTCCGGAATCACATCTTTTACAGACGGAACCAGATCACGGATTTTATATAATGTGTTGAAACGGACCTGGATCTTGTGTTTATTCAAGATTTTTGACATCTTTTTTGTGATACCCGCAATGTAGGGTAAAGTGATGGTTTTGAAAGGCTCCTCAAGAGGGTCCTTCTTCATGGTTTGAGTGATAGCTTTGCGGATTGTATAGTCGGAGTAACCATTAGCGTTAAGAGCTTGGTGTACGTGCTTGAGTTCACTGCCTATGTGTTCCTGGTCGGATATGCATTGGGCTCTATGATACAGAGTCTTGATGAGAGAATTCTTCTGTGATGGATGGTGGTGGGAATCCGGTTTCAGATAAGCATCCGTATGGGTAGCTTTCCTGTAGACAGAGTGGCTCATTGAACCATCAGGTCTCTTTTTAATTAGGACATCCAAAAAAGGTAGCTTGCCATCTTTTTCGACTTCCATGGTAAATCTGATGGCTGGGTGTATGGAATTAATGTGGTCGAAGAATTGGTCTAGAGCAGGCCGGCCATGTGGCCAGATGACAAAAGTGTCATCCCCGTACCTCTTCCATAAGGTTGGGCGCAGAGTGGCAGTCTGGATGGCGTCTCAAATTTCTCCATGAAAATGTTAGCTATAACCGGAGATAGGGGGGGGCCCATTGGGGTGCCCTCAGATTGTTTGTAGAAAGTTCCATTCCAAGTGAAGTATGTATTGGTTAAACAGTGTCTCACCAGGGGGTGTACCTCAGTGTTTAGTCCTTGATGAACCAAGTCTTCAATGATTGCGATGGTGTCAGGTACAGGAACCTTGGTGAATAAGGAAACTACATCAAAACTGACAAGCAGGTCATCTGGGGACAGGGAAATACCCTTGATTGTCGATACCAGGTGAGTAGAATTTTGTACCGCAGAGGTGGTTTTTCCAGTGAAAGGATGCAGGATTTCAGACAAAAAAAGATCTGAAATCGCTGCAACCTTCAAAAACGCTAAGATGCCAGCTAGCAACCTCAGCAAAGATGAGCGTTTTGAATTATATAAATTAAAAAAGAGGGATGATATTGTACTCCTCTCAGCTGACAAGGGCAATGCTACTGTCATCATGGATAAAAAAGAATACAACAACAAAATTAAAGAATTACTCGACGATGGTAGTTATACAAAAATAAAAAGAGATCCCACCAACAGCCTCGTCACACAAACCAACAAAATAATTTCTGATTCAACTGCATTAATTGATCAATCTAAACAGTTTTCGTTGAAACCTTCTGCTGCCAGGCCACTAAGATTATACGGCTTACCAAAAATACATAAAGTAGATACACCCCTTCATCCCATCGTCTCTACTATCAACTCCCCCACCTACAAACTGGCTCGTTTTTTGTCTGAAATCCTGCATCCTTTCACTGGAAAAACCACCTCTGCGGTACAAAATTCTACTCCCCTGGTATCGACAATCAAGGGTATTTCCCTGTCCCCAGACGACCTGCTTGTCAGTTTTGATGTAGTTTCCTTATTCACCAAGGTTTCTGTACCTGACACCATCGCAATAATTGAAGACTTGGTTCATCAAGGACTAAACACTGAGGTACCCCCCCTGGTGAGACACTGTTTAACCAATACATACTTCACTTGGAATGGAACTTTCTACAAACAAACTGAGGGCACCCCAATGGGCTCCCCCCTATCTCCGGTTATAGCTAACATTTTCATGGAGAAATATGAGACTGACGCCATCCAGACTGCCACTCTGCGCCCAACCTTATGGAAGAGGTACGTGGATGACACTTTTGTCATCTGGCCACATGGCCGGCCTGCTCTAGACCAATTCTTCGACCCCATCAATTGCATACACCCAGCCATCAGATTTACCATGGAAGTCGAAAAAGATGGCAAGCTACCTTTTTTGGATGTCCTAATTAAAAAGAGACCTGATGGTTCAATGAGCCACTCTGTCTACAGGAAAGCTACCCATACGGATGCTTATCTGAAACCGGATTCCCACCACCATCCATCAGAGAAGAATTCTCTCATCAAGACTCTGTATCATAGAGCCCAATGCATATCAGACCAGGAACACATAGACAGTGAACTCAAGCACGTACACCAAGCTCTTAAGGCTAATGGTTACTCCGACTATACAATCCGCATAGCTATCACTCAAACCATGAAGAAGGACCCTCTTGAGGAGCCTTTCAAAACCATCACTTTACCCTACATTGCGGGTATCACAAAAAAGATGTCAAAAATCTTGAATAAACACAAGATCCAGGTCCATTTCAACACATTACATAAAATCCGTGATCTGGTTCCGTCTGTAAAAGATGTGATTCCGGACATACAATACCCTGGTGTCTACAAACTAAGTTGCCTCTGTGGTAGTAGTTACATTGGAGAAACCAAACGCCATGTCTCGGACCGCATTCGTGAACACAAAGCAGACCTTAAACACGGTAGGACCAACACCTCGGCCGTGGCAGATCATTGTTATAATTCAGTAGGCTCACATGACATTGACTTTTCCAAGACAGAGGTTCTTTGTAAGCCATCTGGCTACCATGAGAGATTCGTTCATGAGGCTATCCACATATACAAGCACAGAGACAATTTCAACCGAGAAGATGGATTCTGGCTTAGCAATCATTGGAAAGATTTGATAAACCATTTCAGGTCTTAATTGATTGTTCACGCTTACAGTGGCTTTCAGACAGCATACATTAACATTTTTCGTCTCCCCCCTCCTCTTTTCAGAACATAGATGGACTAGTCCTTCTAAATATACTGCCAAATCACTGCGCGTGGCGCTAACGTTTTTATAAATAATTAAATACACCGTTTAAAAATAAATAAATGTATGCAAACCGACACACCTGATGACGACCGTTTGTGTTATGGTCGAAACGTTGTGAGAATTTTTATTGTTTTATATATTTGATTATTTTATTGTTTCCCTTCAACGTGACTTTACCGAAAGAACTAAGAAAAGAGAAATCCATGTTTAGAAGTCTGTCTCCTTCCTGTTTTATTTCCTCGTAATGATGAATATTTCATATTTTCAGATTCTGGTTAATGTATCAAGATGCGTTAAAATTGTGGGAAAGATATGTGACCGTTAGTCATTATACCCTGGTCAATGCAGGTTGGTGAGAAAACTCACCCGACGTGGATAACCACACACCACTTGCACTCAGATGACCCCAACTACTCGGGACTCAAGCAGGTACACGGATAGCACCGGGAGGTCTTCATCCAGCTGTGGATTGATCGTGGTCAATGATGACATTCAATGTTTAAGGTGTAGTAGCGGTGCAATTGTTAGCGCAATGCACTATGAACCCAGCAGCGACTCAAGTTTGATTACTGATCACGGATGACATCACTAGCGAGTGATATCTGAACTAATTCTGGGCACCTACCTGTCCACCAATCCACACTGACCAATGTGGTGAATGATGGTCAAACAACCCCCATGGCAGAAACATCGTGGTGGAGGAATTTATCCAGCAGTGGATCGACAAAGGTCTTCACATTTAAATAAAATGTTTAGTGCCAAGTGATTGGACTACACATTTTAATTCTAGATTTAAAGCTTTCGTGACTGCTAGGATCCATACTCTTTGGTTCTATTGGGTAAAGTCAGCGCTGTCCTCCAGACAGTCTCGTCCCTTCACCTGATGAAGGCCGCTTGTGTTGTGGCCGAAACGTCGTGATTTTTTGTTATGTTATTTTCACCTACGTGACTTTACCCAATAGAACCAAAGAGTACTACACATTTTACCCAGCAGAATGGCGGTGATTGTCGCACGTGCAAAACGAAATCGTCTCGCAAGTTCACAGTGTCATATTGTGCGTCTTCATTCTTTGTGCCGTCTGCCTTTTGCTCAGGCCAAGCGCGACATCCCGTGTAGTCACGGTGCTGTCACTGATCACCAATCGATTATATAATTACTGCACCTGAATGAGTTAAATGAAGACGTCACCCTACTGCTGCTCTATTTAAGACCGGGAGCAAGTGAGGGCTTTACCATTCTGGCGAATTGCCCGATGATGCTGGATGTAATTACCAGCGAAACGTCGTATTCAAACTGTAAATGTTGTGGATTCACCCTTCAACACAGCGGTGTGTAGTTTTTGTCAACGTGACACTTTTTTGCTGATTGGCCGTGTCGGGTGGTGGAGGGTTACGACACATTTATAACTAACGCGATCTAACCCAAAAACCTTTATTATGAATCACGACACTAATTACACCATAACTAGCTACGTGTCCACCAGGCTAACTACACTAATTACAACGTAACTAGCTACATAACCACCAGGCTAACTACACTAATTACACCGTACCTAGCTACGTAACCACCAGGCTAACTACAATAATTACACCGTAACTAGCTACGTGACCACCAGGCTAACTACACTAATTACACCGTAACTAGCTACGTAACCACCAGGCTAACTACACTAATTACATCGTAACTAGCTACGTGACCACCAGGCTAACGACACTAATTACACCGTAACTAGCTACATAACCACCAGGCTAACTACACTAATTACACCGTAACTAGCTACGTGACCACCAGGCTAACTACACTAATTACACCGTAACTACACTGGGAGTAGCTACAACGGACAGGACCCCAGCTTGGGTCCAGGTCCACGTGTTGGTGACTCTTCACGGACGTCGAATGTAGATCTTCAGGATGACAACAGCAACTCTGGGGACCCAGCTTATATCCTCCGTGGTCGTGGCTGGCCCCACCCTTGGCCACGACCACCTTCTAGAATCCTCGAGCAGGATCTCGCCCCGACACGTGACCACCCCTAGCCCCCCACTCGGGGACCCTGTGTAGACTTTACCAGTCACGTGTTCTCCGGGGTCAACCAGAGTGCCATGGCCTATAGTAACCCGATTCCATGGCTGACACTCTCACACCCCATCCTGTAGGGGTCGGCAATGCACACCTGAGCGTGGTGTCACTCAGCGCTATGACTCAGCGCTCACAGAGCCCCTCTAGGGCCAGCACGACACCCGCCTCTCTAGGGCCGGCATTACACAGTGACATCCACGATGTCACTATATACGTGGTGTCCATGATGTGAGTACATCGCACACCGTGCCCCTCTAGCGCCGGCATTACACAGTGACGTCTGCGATGTCAGTACATCTGCATTCCTCTTTCCATCCCAGAGTAACTCTCAGCATGCACCGCTCCACGCTTTTTTCCTAAATACTTTTCAGCTTTTGTTCCATGTTCTTGTTTGATAATTCTTATTTATCACCGGTGCTATGGTATAAGCCATGGTCCTTGTGTATTCTGTGCAACGGCATGGACCATAAATAGCTCGGCACACACCCGGCTTGTTGATGTCCAATTGAACGATGCAATGCGGTGGCACTGGAACCTTAAAGCAGGATCCAAAATCCTGGCTTCTCGAGTTGCCACGCATCACTTCCCCATCCATTTGCCTCAATACTGCAACTGTCCGGGAAGCACAGCAAATCGTGGAAAAACGAACGTCTCCCCATCCACTCGGATCTCAATACAGTCCCTCGCCAGCACTCGAGTCGAGCAAGCCTTTTTGGACCCACGCGCTTAATCTTCAACAACGTAACTTCAAACGTGATGTTCTTGGGTCTTTCGGTAAAGTCACGTAGATAGGTTCAAAGAAAATAACAAAAAAACTACGACGTTTCGATCACAGCACAAGCAATCGTCATCAGGAGAGCAATCTTATTATCTCTGAGATGAGGGCTAGGCCAGCCCTGAACAAGATCCGTCGACTCGATCAAGTCACTCACATTTCTGAAGAGATGCCGCGACACTAAGGTAATACCGATCGCCTTCACACTGACATCTGCTGTTGTCACTTCTCCCAATGGTAAACGGATCTTGTTCAGGGCTGGCCTAGCCCTGATCTCAGGGATAATAAGATTGCTCTCCTGATGACGATTGCTTGTGCTGTGATCGAAACGTCGTAGTTTTTTTGTTATTTTCTTTGAACCTATCTACGTGACTTTACCGAAAGACCCAAGAATGTGAATTCCTGCAGTCACGAAAGCTTTAAGTCAACATTCAAACGTGATTCTTGGAAATCCGAATGAAGTCCACAAGACACAAACACCTCATGAAAGACCCGATGTAAAAGGTACCTGGCTTCGATCTTCCGTAAAGCTTACGGGCTACCCTAAACAACATCCGGTCGATGCACAAAAAAGGAAAATAAAAATAAAACTCTCCAGTGTGCGACTGGGGTCACCCAGAACCATGGAACATATAACAATTCAATGCCCGATTCACAAACATAATGGAGGCATTGCAGTGATACAATCTGCTACAGCTGACGCAGTCATCCGGCTCTACCATCTCCAAGAAACATTATTGTAGTTGCTACACGTCTGCACATACGAATAAGAGGTTTGTGAAACTTGAATCGATGTGGTCATGCTATATAAAGCTGCTGCACTGGCTGAAATTGTCAGTTTGTATTTATGCATGTTGTTGCAACGCGTTTTCTCAGTGGTCCGTGAACAGTACACGTCGTGTTGAGTGACCAGAACGGCACGTACTGCCCCTTCGAGCTTAGTTGTTCCCCTAACTGATAAATGGAGGCTAATGAAAACACTGTTCGTACAGACGTGTCTAATGCCAGACAAGACATTGATGTATGGCACCAATTACCACAAATGCGAGCTGTTACCTGAGCAAAATGTAACCAAGCAAAAAGTACATTTAAAATGAATAAATCCAACACTCAGTTCAGCAGAAAATACTGAACGTATGATCACCAAAAATAGAATGCGACTTCTAGATTTGAAGCTTTCGTGACTGCAAGGATGAAATTGTCAGTTTGTATTTATGCATGTTGTTGTTGCGTTGCAACAACATGCATAGTGGTATTCCAAACTCCCAGGGTGGTGTATTATCATCTTGTGCTACTTCCAAGCTTTGTCAGTGGTGCGTTTCATGCTAATTTCCTTTGTCAGAGCGTTTGCTGTTTGCCCCCTCACAGCTTAAAGGGAGGCGACCAGCGCTTGGCTTTCTTCACTCCAACGCTGCCCGCTGGACAGGTTGGTCCCTTCACCTGATGAAGGCCGCTTGTGTTGTGGCCGAAACTTCGTTATTTTTGTTTATTTAATGTAATTACCTACGTGACTTTACCGAATAGAACCAAAGAGTAAGAATGCCACTCATAATTATACACATTAAACAGGATGTAATTGAATGGAGTGGTGGCACTAGGAAACTGACGAAACAACCAATTCAATTCCCAGCCACAGTTAACATCAGTGGGTGAAGAATGACCGACATGGTGTGGTGAGGCCTTCGTTTAAGCAGTGGGTTGACAAAACGCTGTAAATGATGAACAGTGAACACATTACAATTCTCCAGTGAACTGTTTATCAACACATGGTAAACATGCCTTTAAAAGTGGCCAGGCTCCAAAATACAACTTGTTAAAATGTTGTTGTTGGGTGTCAATTGAAATTTGACATATCCACATATCTGTAACATTCCCAGAGTAAAGAACATGACAACTTAAACTGGACATATTTCCAGGTACATTAATGTTTATTCAACTTTTAAATACACTGCAAAATAGATTCAAAGCTTTCGTGACTGCAGGAATGACTCTTTGGTTCTTTCGGGTAAAGTGTAGTGATTTCTTTCGACGAGACTTTACCGAAAAAAAAGTGTAACACTGCAAAATGTCATGAATGAAAATATTAACATCAAAAACAATTTTAATGAAAAAAATGTGGAATAAGTGGTGCAGAGCTAAAAGCAGCTTTTTTTTCTTACATCCAAATACTGATTTCTAGAAGAGATCAGATAACGGTAATATATTTACCATATGAAAAGGGTTTATATTGCCATTTATAATGCAAATAAATTTAGAAAACACGTAATTTACAAGAATGGTTCATTTTGCAATTCCAATCATCTGCTGACAATTCATTGTAAAAGGGCCTTACAAAACATTTATATTACATCCAAAACAGTATTATCTGTAATGGAAAAAAAGGTCAAACATTGGGGCACTATACCGCATTACTAGCTTCAAGTTTATATTTTGTATTACAATTGTAGCAAAATTTTTAAACTAAACCAATTAACATATTTTCATCTCTGAATATGCAAAAAAACTCGTGGGAAGAACCCAAAACTGTCTTGCATGCAATCACACTTTTTCAAAACACACTTTTTACAAAGACCATATTATTATTTCTGCAATTATATATATTTTTGGCAGTTACAGTATGTCCATTTTCCAATAAACATTTACATTTGGCGCAAAGTATTTTTAATTTCGGAAGTCATATAAGGCAACAATTTGAAGAGTTCATTATCGGTAACTGCCTGATACATTTCAGGGTTCAATTAGTCCACCGCACTGGCTGCACTCTGCTAAGAGTTTTTGTCACACTCACTTACGACAGCATAGACTTGCTGCAGATTAGAACCCCAATCAGATTTCAATGCTTTAACTCTCACCATGACAACAAATAACTTCCCCGAATCACCTAATCAGTTTTTAATTGAATAGGTAGAGTGCAATGTACCATATACATCTTTAGCATCAAATATATATAAGGACGAAACTAAAATATTAAACAAATAACAAAATAAATAGACTGCTTACAACACTGGCTATCCTTAATTTTGCATGTATTATCCAACTTGTTTTTGTACGTTTAACACGTGTAAAAAAACCTCCAACATTCTCGTCGTTTGCATTTGTTCATATCCCAACACATTGCATTAGATTGTAATATTCTTAAAATCGACTCAAATCCATGACACTGCTCATTTGTTGTACTTTCATATTATATCCTGCAGCTTTGAATATTATTTAAATGGTGCTTCCAAATCTATGTGTGTAATCCTTCAAAGCTTATGCAATTTTATGTACAATTTAATTTTAAATGGGAGGTTACGTAAAACAGCGCTGATGCAAAAATTACGGTCCTTCCAATCACGTAAAACTCTGGGTTGACATGATGCTACGAGTTGGTAATAGATGAAATTCATAATAAAAACAAATCATTACAATATAATACGAAACAAAACTTAGAAAACAGCACATCTTGTTTCCGTGAATACAAACTACTAAATTGATGGAAATAAGATTTACTTTTGTTGTAAGTCAAAAATCTTTGGGTCATACATGAAAGCCCATACAAGCAAAAAAGTGAAATGTTATCAACTGCGTAACATGGCCAAATTGATGCTGTGCCTTGCCTTTTCTTACACCGAGCACTCCATCCATGCTTCGTTATACGCAGGATACACGACTGCAATATTATCTTTGTCAGTCTTCAAACTCGGCAATCATAGTACTCCTGTTCTAGTCAATGCATAAGCTGTCTGTGCAATGAAAAATCAATCTGAAAAGTTTACCTCTTGAATTAAGGCCTTATATGGCACATTCTTATCTTTCACAACTGGTTCCCTATACCACTATCTGTAACCTTGAGTACACAGACACTGGACGAATACTCATCCTTCACGTTAAGGTAGACATTGCAGGGTTTTAGACCATTCTGTTTTTACTTAACTAAACAATTGAACCAAATTGTCCTGCCAAATAGGGACAATCACATCGAACATTTTATTTTACACTCTCTCAATTGGGATATGTCGTGGTGTTTATTAGGTTGTAGTTTTCCATTTTTTCTACATATGTACTTGTTTATAGAGTTGTAGATGTATAGATGTAGCACTATATTACATGGTAAAGTGAATTTGGCCACCTTTTTGTGAAAGTAAACATATTTGCTTAAATTAACATTATTTTCAAAGCAGAGGAAAGTTGGTAGTCTGATGCAAAGTCTTCACGGTTGTTTGCATGGAGGCCACAGGTAAATAACCGCACCGTGCAGCCCAAGTTTTCCTGGCCATAGATGTTCTTTGCCTGCCACCGTTAAGTCTGTTTGAGACGCTTGCATGGAGGTCCCAGCTGTGGAGACTGGGCCGTGGCCAAGGCACGGAAAGCATCCGCAACCAGGTGAGGGCGAGACAGAACCATGGACTTCCAGCCCGCCGTCTCCATTACGTCCATCGCATGACTGCAAGTACAAGTCAGGGTTAAGCGAGCTCCTAATAAGCAGTGTCTATAAGGATTGGGGCAAACGGTTAGTCTCCATTAAAAGGGACTGTAATGCAAATTGCCATGTAAGCATCATCAATCTTACGCAGCTCAGTGACAGTCACACTCTCACTAGACTTGCCTGTTTATTATGAAGTCAATGGCCCGGGCCTTCAACTGCTCTGCACTGTGCAAATCGGCCAAGATCAAAGTCTCTGCAACATTTTCCACCGACAAGTTTGTGCATAGTGCCTCCTCGCACATCACCTTCAACCTCTCTAATGCATACTTGAGAAAAGTAAAAACAAAGTGCAATTTCAGTATTAAGAACACTATTTTCTCTACCTATTTCGCTTGTATAACATTCCCTCACCCCATGAACTACTTTATAAACGCAGTATACAGCAGTCAAATGTTTGAGAATTTTCTTAAAACATGGCATCAACCTTTCAGCATATTTATGTTTTAAGTCATGTATTTATTGATCTCTACTATAATTAGGGGTCCTTGTCCTAAACTTTATTATATTGGTTACAAAGTCATGCAAATTACAAAGGAGGTGAGATGTTGTTTTCCAAGAGCTTCAAGAGTTTGGTTGTTAAGCTGATAAACAATGCAACTGCAAGCCACCATATTTCAACTCTAGCAGAATATTAAACTTTAATGAACAAAGCTTGAACATGCGACTTTATACGATTTGTATTCTTATTTCATTACAATCGCTTTAGGAACTATTGAATATGATGTTCCAGAAGGGAGAGTAATGACTCTTAACTGATTATCTGGCAGATCTTCAGGAACAGCAGGATATCCGTTTCCTTAATAAAAGTATATTTGTTCCAATTTATTTCTATACAGCCATGCCACATCAAACAATCTTTTAAAACACTTCCCTTTATTTTATTACTAATTGTATCAATTGTTAATGTGATTAACAAAAAACCCTCAATACAAGAACACACAGCCAAATGGTTGCACTTAGGATAAAAATGCTGCATGTGAATGCACTTCAATGCACACGTACTAGCCTCTAGCATGGACTAATACCAGTTTGACATTCAATTCAATTGTGAAATTGCATGACAATTTATATTTTTTGTTGAAAATTCAATCATCTCCCAGGACATCAATTCCAAAACCTGAAAGCACTAATGTGAACGTCTACATCATATACATTTGCTATTCATATTATTTGTGACACGGGCTTTAGAAAAGACCTAAATGCTGTTTTAATTTCACTTGCGACCTACAACTGCATACCGATACATCACAAGGTGGTGCGATCTCATGTTATTATTTTAAGCGTGTAACCTTGTCAGCAGCGGCCAGCAGCTCATCAGCCATCTTCTCCAGGTTTGGAGCCCTTCCCGTATAGACAAAACTCATCATTTCCTTGAACACGTCAGGCTCCACATCATTAATCTCCACTCGATTCTGCAAGGTAGCAACACAATATATTCAAATTAACTTCGGCATATATTGGGAGACGAAAATATAGCATTAAATTAAATAAACATCCTTTATATCTACACAACACATGTAAAGTGGCTCCATTCAAGTTGTATTCAACTTGCCGATGACTATTTATTGCGCGTAATAAATCCATTCTTGACACACATGCAATGGCCTTCTGTGAAATGTTGAATAAAAAATAGCTATAAAACAATCTAACATTCCCTCGGAATGAATACTTTTTGATAATAAATGTGCAATGCGCCAAAAGAGTTACTAGGGTAATAGTTCAACATTTGACAGCACTCTCAAGAGATACTTATCAACCGATCCATTGTGATAAATGCACCTTGGAAATGTATGATCACAGTATTAATGTGCTGTATTAAGATTGCATTTAAAGATACCTTTTTGCTCTCTTCCATTTCATGTTCAAACATAGCATTAAAAACAAGTGACCGACCTGAAAAAGGTAAAGCAACTGTTAACAAATACAGTAAAACCTTGGATTGCGAGAATAATTTGCTCCGGAAACGTGTTTGTAATCCAAAGCACTCGTATATCAAAGCACTCGTATATCAGTTGTGATCACGTGACGCTCGGCAGACAAAGCGTATACGTACTACTCGTATTGCAAAACCTCACTCGTTTATCAAATTAATATTTATTAAAAAAATTTGCTCATCTTGCAAAACACTTGCAGACCAAGTTACTCGCAATTCAAGGTTTTACTGTACAGTGAATTGGAAAAACACCGGAATGTGGTACAGACACATTTAGATGTTATATCTAGAGATCAAATGAGGTAAAATCCAGATCCATATTTTATTTCATATGGCATATCCATTACAGATTTGTCAAACATGGACGCAAATAAATGTCCAAATTAGAGGCTCAAAACCTACACCATAACTGCATTGTGAAAAATGAATTCCTGCACAACAACGATATAGTGAAGTAAATAAAAACGGAATAAAAACTTTAGCAACAGGCTAATTAAATATGTTTATCTCTCACACAATACAATATTACATTTATATATGTAGTGACATCGCGAATGTCACTGTGTAATGCCGGCTATAGAGAGGCACAGCATGCGATGTATTAACATCGCGGGCACCACGTGGATGTGGGTGCAGTACCGGCCCGAGAGGGGCATGGTGAGCGCTGTCTGGCAGTGCTGAGTGGCACCACGCTCTGCGTGGGGTGCCGACCCCTACAGGATAGGGTGTGAGAGTGCTGGCCATGGGAATGGCGTTACCAAGGGCCATGGCACTTGACCACGAAGGACACGTGATCGGTAAAGTGTACACAGGGCCCCCAGGTGGGGGCTAGGGGTGGTCACGTGTCAGGGCCCGGAACCCGCTAGAGGATTCCAGAAGGTGGTCGTGGCCAAGGGCGGAGCCACCCCCGCCACAGAGGATAAAAGCCGGGTCCCTGAGAGGGACCGGCTGCTGTTGTTCATCCTGAAGAATCTACGTCCTACAAGAGTCACCAACACGTGGACCCGGACCCCGGCCAGGGTCCGGTCCGTCGTAGCTAATTCCCGTGTAATTAGTGTAGATAGCCTGGTGGTCCACCACCATAGGTTGTTCATGTGTTAAGGGGTAGTACCCCGTGTGTCGGTTGAAGAAGTGCGTCTGTGACTCAGTTGAATTCATTACACATATTTACTGATGTATCCTATAACAAAAAGCATTACAAATTGACGTAATCATTTGCCAGTGTTAATAAAATTCAGTGTAAAACAGGAAATGGCTGTAGTTGATTACCCCAAACTAATTACAGTATCATTAATTATATGGTTCTATTGTACACTAAACGACACATGTGTTGCTTGTTGTGGCACAGACCTGCCAATACGGCCTTGTGTGCTTTAAACTCCTGGCCACCAACACGAAGCAGGCAGTCAGTGAAGCGGGAATTGTCCCAGATCTCCCCGAAGTCAACTGCCAGCCGGCAATCTGGCACTTTCAATGTACTCATGCTGGATTGACCAGAAAAGTTCACGGAATCCTGCACCACACTAACCTGCATAGACATCAACCAGCTTTGAGAAGGCATTTGATGATTTTTTTTTACAAATCCTCACTTAACTACACATTTTGCATGAAGATGTAGGCTTTGGTTCAATCAAGCAAGCAAATCTGCACAGACATCCTATATCAGAACAAGTGTTGTGAATAATGCCAAAATAGAGGTCCGTGAAATGTTTTTCATATTAATCAATTTTCATTCTATATTTTTGTCAAGTTATTTTACACTGTATAAACAGTTTAAACAGGTAGTGAGGCCCCTAATTATGGGTTCTGCACAACAACAGAGGAAGTGAACAGCCCTTCTTGATGTGCTTCCTTTCATTATCAAAAATGCTTGTATTTTGTAAAGTATTTTAAAGATAAAAAATATAAATCTGGCTGATTAAAAGGACCCCCCTAAGGACAAGAAACATTTATATCAAACTGGCTGATGTCCGAGAATAGGAAAAGGAATTCATGTGGCGACATTTAAACAAAACACTTTATGTAATACCTGACATTCTAGTTTATAAAAATGTCAAGGTTTAAATATAAACACTATCCAGAGGGAGAAAATCTAAAAAAAATACGCTTGATTATTTAATTGTTGTGCTATGTTAACTCTAGCACCAGTGGAGGAAAAACGTGCTTGTAAAACTCATGTTAACAATTTCCTTGTATGGAACAGGGAAAGTAATTATTACAATCTTCAATTAAGTAGAATATTGACTCCAACTGTGCAATTGTAATGACTAAAATAGAAAATTACACATTAGCTGCAGCATGTCATACTTACTTCACCAAAGAGTGTCAGTTTGTTATCTGGAAGCAAGCTATTAGATTCATCAAGCAAAAAATTTATTCGAATGAATTTTTTAAATCCCCAATCTTTTCCTTGGAAAAAGCGGTATGCTCGCGGGCTCTCTGTAAAAAAAGATTTCAAACAATACTCACCAGTTCTTACAATAAACTGTGGTAATTTCATGTAATGGGAAAAAAAAACTTAATTCTATTTTCAAAGTGTAAAGACAGCAATGTATTCTAAAGCCCTGCGCCACGGTGGCAGTCAACTACCTCGCCTGGTATATAGGTCATGGGTTCGATCTCAACCCTGATGCCTGTATATTTGGAATCTGCATGTTCTCCTTGTGGTTGCATGTATTTTTATCCAGGTCTTCCGGTTTTTCCCTCCATATTTATAAAAATCCAGAGTATTTGGCTGCTATACATTTCCACACAATAAGCCATCTCGTTAAGCTATCGTTTGTGGCCGGGGCACTTCTGAAAAAGAGCTATGTACAGTGAGGGAAAAAAGTATTTGATTCCCTGCTGATTTTGTACGTTTGCCCACTGACAAAGAAATGATCAGTCTATCATTTTAATGGTAGGTTTATTTGAACAGTGAGAGACAGAAAAACAACAAAATTCAGAAAACCGCATGTCAAAAATGTTATAAATTGATTTGCATTTTAATGAGGGAAATAAGTATTTGACCCCTCTGCAAAACATGACCTAGTACTTGGTGGCAAAACCCTTGTTGGCAATCACAGAGGTCAGACGTTTCTTGTAGTTGGCCACCTGGTTTGCACACATCTCAGGAGGGATTTTGTCCCACTCCTCTTTGCAGATCTTCTCCAAGTCATTAAGATTTCGAGGCTGACGTTTGGCAACTCGAACTTTCAGCTCCCTCAGATTTCCTATGGGATTAAGGTCTGCAGACTGGCTAGGCCACCCCAGGACCTTAATGTGCTTCTTCTTGAGCCACTCCTTTGTTGCCTTGGCCATGTGTTTTGGGTTATTGTCATGCTGGAATACCCATACAGGACCCATTTTCAATGCCCTGGCTGAGGGCAGGAGGTTCTCACTCAAGATTTGACGGTACATGGCCCCGTCCATTTTCCCTTTGATGCGGTGAAGTTGTCCCGTCCCCTTAGCAGAAAAACACCCCCAAAGCATAATGTTTACACCTCCATGTTTGACAGTGAGGATGGTGTTCTTGGGGTCATAGGCAGCATTCCTCCTCCTCCAAACACGGCGAGTTGAGTTGATGCCAAAGAGGTCCATTTTGGTCTCATCTGACCACAACACTTTCACCCAGTTGTCCTCTGAATCACTCAGATGTTCATTGGCAAGCTTCAGACAGGCATGTATATGTACTTTGTTTTGCAGGGGGACCTTGCGGGCGCTGCAGGATTTCAGTCCTTCACGGCGTAGTGTGTTACCAATTGTTTTCTTGGTGACTATGGTCCCAGCTGCCTTGAGATCATTGACAAGATCCTCCCGTGTAGTTCTGGGCTGATTCCTCACCGTTCTCATGATCATTGCAACCCCACGAGGTGAGATCTTGCATGGGGCCCCAGACCGAGGGAGATTGACAGTTCTTTTGTGTTTCTTCCATTTGCGAATAATCGCACCAACTGTTGTCACCTTCTCACCAAGCTGCTTGGCAATGGTCTTGTAGCCCATTCCAGCCTTGTGTAGGTCTACAATCTTGTCCCTGACACCCTTGGAGAGCTCTTTGGTCTTGGCCATGGTGGAGAGTTTAGAATCTGATTGATTGCTTCTGTGGAAAGGTGTCTGTTATACAGGTAAGCTGAGATTAGGAGCACTCCCTTTAAGAGTGTGCTCCTAATCTCAGCTCGTTACCTGTATAAACGACACCTGGGAGCCAGAAATCTTTCTGATTGAGAGGGAGTCAAATACTTATTTCCCTCATTAAAATGCCAATCAATTTATACAATTTTTGACATGCGTTTTTCTGGATTTTGTTGTTGTTATTCTGTCTCTCACTGTTGAAATAAACCTACCATTAAAATTATAGACTGATCATTTCTTTGTTAGTGGGCAAACGTACAAAATCAGCAGAGCATCAAATACTTTTTGCCCACACTGTAGCTCAGTGGGCCTTGCCTGGTAAAATAAAAATAGTTCAGTTTAGCTTTTAACTTCAAGGTAGATGAAAATCAGACCTGGATTTAAGTGTATGAAGATATAGTTCATATGGATTAGTTGAATGTGTTTGTGTATTAATAATGCTTGTCTTTGTAAACATGGTTGTGTGACGTGAGTTACATGTTAACATTACCAAAGACAACACCAAAGCAAATAATAAGAAAAAAACATGAAAGTTTAAAACAAAAAGATAGATTTAGACTCTCAGAAACATGTTAATAGCCTTAGCAAAGCACAGTAAATGTATGTATGTCATCACTTAAAATAGTTATCGTGCATTGAAAGAGTATCCTGAAAGTAATAAGGCAATTATAAAACAAACAATATGAACCACTAAAGCAAGGTAAAGAAGTGTGAAATGGGATGAAAATGCCAACCTTTGTAAAACCACCAGAAATGAATAAAAAAATGGATGAGAATACAAACAAAAATAATGAAGTTGTAATAAACAGTGAGTGCAAGCAGAAAAAATAAAGCCGTCACTTGATAAATTACAATGGAATAACACATGGTGAAGATTGTAAAACTAGGAAAAGAAATGTCCGTGAATGACAATGTCCAGGTACACTAAGCAAAATAAAATAATTATTGGAGGGTCAATATCATGGAAAACACTAAAAATATCCATAATGGCAACTTCTGAAGGTGGAACAGGATCAAGAGCACTTTTGGAATATGAATTTGATAATGAAAAGTTGCAATGTGCTACAGGATGAAAGATTCCAATCTAGTGCATATTACCTACTATGAAACACTGATTACAAATAGAAACACTGACAAATGGAACAAAACTAAAAAGTACACAAAGCGTGGAGAGAAGTATGTTGAGAATTACAGTGAGAAACTGAAAGAGGAACACGTTGGTCAAATCAAAACGGCAAATTAGAGACATCATATTCACTGTTGTAAATATAGATTGGGCTCGGACAGGACACATCGCTAAATGGGATGGTTGATGGATGAGACTAGTGGTCGAATAGGAAGAAAAGTAGAGTACATGCCCAAGACGATGTCAAACGTAGACAAGGAGATATTAGATCAGCTCATGTGAAGGATGAGGGATGGTGTTCGTAAGGTTTATAAAATGTTTCAAGCAGTCGATAAATAATGGCTGATTATGATATAATCCTGTTACCAAATACACATATGATGTGAATTGATACTTTAATACAAGTAGTTTCACCCATAGCCTTGGTTTCCTCTCCCTTGGCATTAAGAATAGAAACCTTGAACTTGGCGTAGACTTCACTCTTGGGACAGCTGACCAATAACAAGTACAACGATAGGTAATCTTTACTCTCTTCGTCAAGACCCTTGGGGTGTATGCGTAGGCACCTGATTGAACATATAAACAAGACATATTAGGTGTGTATGTACGCGCAGACTACATTGCTAAAACAATATAGTATGAACTAAAACATGCACTATGCAAAATTGTTCTAGTAAAGCACCTCCGTGAGCATTGTGATTTTTTTTTAATGTCATAAAATAGCCAGAATTTACTGTACCATTTCAATGTATCATTGGTGCCTGCTGAAAATGTAGAACTCTTGAGAACTTGGCCCATTTCTTCACGACAGAAGCTGAAATTGTTGATGGTCCACATATAAGAGAACTTTACAACCTTAACCTGAAATACACGAGCACATAACAGCTATAAAGCTCAATCATTACCATAAATACATGACCATTGAAAAACCCTGAAGTATTTCACCCACACATCTGAATATTGTGCTCAAAAACACAAACTGCCTATAAGGAAAGAAACATTACTGTACATGAAAGGGTCTTATTAGTGTTCTGGGATTACCTTGCATGTTCATTACTGCACAGCGTTAACACAAGTCTCAACATGTCATAGATTAGAGTGTGCAATAAAAGGCCTTTTTATTTTTTTTATTTGATAAAAACTGCTGCCCCTTTTGTAAAAATACACTACCAGTCAAAATCAGAGACAATTATCTAGTATAATGTTGTTAGTGCAATTCTATGAACTTTGCAATCTGATGTACAAAAATAGCCTGTACAATGATAATCCATAATTGCACTTACACATAATTATGAAACCATTTTGGATGGCTTTGCGATGAACAAAAAACGTGTAAAAGTTAAATGCATTAGCCATGCGCATACTTTGACCGGCACAAGACGGAGACCCGTTGAATGTGATTGGCCACAGGGGAACAAGTTACCTGTGTGTAGTACCAGCTTTCTGCGATGGGCGCATTGGACATTTCAGACGGAGGTGGGGGGCTCGGGGCCCTGGACATGTTTGCATTGAATGCGAGGGAAGTGACATCATCAGGTGACATTAAGAGGGAAGTGACATCATGAGGTGACATTAAGCAGGAAGTGACATCATCAGGCGACATTAAGAAGGAAGTGACATCAGGCGACATTTAGACGGAAGTGACATCGTCAGGTGACATTGAGAGAGAAGTGACATCAATAGGCAACAATAAGAGGGAAGTGACATCATCAGGCGACATTAAGAGGGAAGTGACATCATCAGGCGATATAAAGAGGGAAGTGACATCATCAGGCGATATTAACAGGGAAGTGACATCATTAGGCGACATTAAGAGGGAAGTGACATCATCAGGCGATATTAACATGTAAGTGACATCATCAGGCGATATTAACATGTAAGTGACTACGAGATTACGAGTTAAATGTTCTTGCTGTGGTTTTCACACCTGACGATGATTGCTTGTGTTGCGGTCGAAACGTCGTAAGAATTTTATTGTTTTATATATTTTTTTATTATTTTATTGTTTCCCTTCTACGTGGTGACTTTACCGAAAGAACAAAGAATATGAATCGCCGCAGTCACGAAATATTTAAATAATTAAATAGAATTGCAAGAGATTGATTATTCATGCAAAAGAGCGTCGCGTAACCGATCACTCAGGAGTGGGACCTGCGCCTTTAGTGGCACCCCGACGTGAAACGAGCACACGGCACCAACTGTCCCCACTTCCTGAAACGGAACGGGGTTTTACAATCGATGCACGTGCAACTAGTCTCAATGATTGTTGCGCACAGGAGTGCTTCAGGAGAGCATCAGCGAGGTTTTACTGTTCCTCCTCCACTGGAGGGGCGCAGGCTACAGCACAGCGGTTTACCACCAGGCACTCCGTAGTTTGGGTTGTGTGGACACAACATCGCAGGGCTGTGCGACTTCTTGAAGGAGGAGATGTGGCACATCAGCCTGTTGATGTTTTGATTTAAAGCTTTCCTTACTGCAGTAATTCATATTCTTAGCTCTTTCGGTAAAGTCACGTTGAAGGGAAACAATAAAATATATTTTGATCTAAAGCTTTCGTGACTGCAGTAATTCATATTCTTAGTTTTTTCGGTAAAGTCACGTTGAAGAGAAACAACAAAATAACAAAATATATATAAAACAATAAAAAATTCTCACGACGTTTCGACCATAACTCAAACGGTCATCATCAGGTGTGTTGGTTTGCATAAATTTATTTTTAAACGGCACATTTATTTATAAATTATGATGACCGTTTGAGTTATGGTCGAAACGTCGTGAGATTTTTTATTGTTTTATATATATTTTGTTATTTTGTTGTTTCTCTTCAACGTGACTTTACCGAAAAAACTAAGAAAAATAAAATATATATTGTGTTATATATATATTTTATTGTTTTATTGTTTCCCTTCAACGTGACTTTACCGAAAGAACTAAGAATATGAATTACTGCAGTCATGAAAGCTTTAAATCAAGAGTCCATCTATGTTCTGAAAAGAGGAGGGGGGAGACGAAAAATTAATTTATGCTGTCTGAAAGCCACCGTAAGCGTGAACAATCAATTAAGACCTGAAATGGTTTATCAAATCCTTCCAATGATTGCTAAGCCAGAGTCCATTTTCTCAGTTGAAAGTGTCTCTGTGTTTGTATATGTGGATAGCCTCATGAACAAATCTCTCATGGTAGCCAGATGGATTGCAAAGAACCTCTGTCTTGGAGAAGTCAATGTCATGTGAGCCTACTGAATTATAACAGTGATCTGCCATGGCCGAGGTGTTGGTCCTACCGTGTTTAAGGTCTGCTTTGTGTTCACGAATGCGGTCCGAGACATGGCGTTTGGTTTCTCCAATGTAACTACTACCACAGAGGCAACTTAGTTTGTAGACACCAGGGTACTGTATGTCGTGATAGCGAACTAATGCGTATAATGCTCCCACATTTATAATGAACTTAGGTGGGTGACCACTATTGATTCCCATGTCACAGGGCTATACCTAATACATGAAAACTTGAAATGAAACTTGAATAACAGACTGTTGAGGCAATTGCTGTTGGCGAGTAACAGCGTCTATGAAGGCTGGCACAGCACACGAGCAGTGGGTGGCCAACAGCAGGCCCGGCCACCAGAGACCCACAGAGACCCACAGGGAAACATAGAGACTGACAGAGACACACAGAGACCCACAGAGACTCAGAGAGACCGACAGAGACACACAGAGACCCAGAGACACCCACAGAGACACACTGAGATACACAGAGACCAACAGACACAGAGACTCATAGAGACCCACAGGGACACACAGAGACCCGTACAGACCCGTAGAGACTCATAGAGACCCATATAGACCCAGAGTGACTGAGACTCGTAGACACCCATAGAGGCTCAGGGACTCACAGAGACCCATAGAGACACCATCACCACCACCATCACAACCATGATCATCACCACCATCACAACCACCACCACGATCACACTGCACCAGGTACTCATTTAAAGCCATACCGACCCATGGAAAGCGGTTTAAATATTCGGCACCATTATTGGTCGTGAGTGGGGAGGAATTGAACTCTGTTCACTGGGTTCGCAACACAGCATTGCAAGCCACCACACTGCCGCTCCCCATTAGGACGACGCACACGGCATTGACAACCTTGATGCTTCCGGTTGCTTGCGATGAAGTGACCGGTTGGCTCAGCCTGTCAAGAGCACCGAGCTGTACCGCTGAGACCATGGGTTTGAAATTCAGGCAACTTGCTTGTGATTTTAAACCAGGTTTCTCAAGCGTATTGCATTTGGCTAAATTCCAGCTGAGAATGAAAATATCAGTTTCACTCTCGTACGTGAAACATTTTTCTCGGTGGCAGGGCGTGTGGGGAGGTGCTGCTCATGACTGTTTGGGGGGGGGGGGTGGTGGTGACACGTGGCCCCCCAATGATCCGATCAAAATCCCTCATTTCGATCGGATCATTGGGGTTTACAGTGAGGGAAAAAAAGTATTTGATCCCCTGCTGATTTTGTACGTTTGCCCACTGACAAAGAAATATAATTTTAAGAAATATAATTTTAAGAAATATAATTTTAATGGTAGGTTTATTTGAACAGTGAGAGATAGAATAACAACAACAAAATCCAGAAAAATGCATGTCAAAAATGCTATAAATTGATTTGCATTTTAATGAGGGAAATAAGTATTTGACTCCCTCTCAATCAGAAAGATTTCTGGCTCCCAGGTGTCTTTTATACAGGTAACGAGCTGAGATTAGGAGCACACTCTTAGAGGGAGTGCTCCTAATCTCAGCTCGTTACCTGTATAAAAGACACCTGTCCACAGAAGCAATCAATCAATCAGATCCCAAACTCTCCACCAGTCACGCCCTACCTGGTTGATTGACGTTGAGAGACCACGCCCACACACGTGATCGTCTAACGTGGTCGATTCCCACGTCTACACAGTAGGAATCGATTAATGAAGGTTCATTTTAGACCACTGTTGATTCCCATGTTATCCCAATGCAAATCGATTTTATTAGCCTAAGCCACAAATAAATCGGTTCCCATGTTGTCCAAATTGAAATCGACTCATACATCCGTAATTCTATTATAATCGATTCCGAATGTTATCCCGTTAGGAATCGGCGCGAGAATAGTTAATCGAAATTTGAATCGATTTTCTCTGCAGGTGACTTGGCGCAGCAGCCACGGTAAGCCGAGCCGATCGATACATCATCGGGTGCCAGGTTGTGGTGGACGTGGGGAGCGGTGGTGCAGTGGTTAGCGCACTGTGTGTGTGTGGGGAGCGGTGGTGCAGTGGTTAGCGCACTGTGTGTGTGTGGGGAGCGGCGGTGCAGTGGTTAGCGCACTGTGTGAGTGTGTTTATGTGTGCGTTGGGGTGGTAGCTGTGAACACAGTGGGTACTGTGTGGTTAGTAGTGACAAGTACATTATTATACAGCAGTGCCTTAAACTTGTTATTAGATTTAAGTATAACGTTGCAATGACTATTGTTTGCTAAACATAACTTAACATTTTTAATGACTGAGTTGAGTTTATGCGTGCATTGGGGTGGTAGCTGTGAACACAGTGGGGACTGTCTGTGTACTCAGTAGTGAGTAGTACATTATTATACAGCAGTGCATCTCATACACACACACACATCTCATACACACACACACGCATCTCATACACACACGCATCTCATACACACACACACATCTCATACACACACACATCTCATACACACCCACGCATCTCATACACACACATGCATCTCATACACACACACGCATCTCATATACACATGCATCTCATATACACACACATCTCATACACACACACACATCTCATACACACACACATCTCATACACACACACTCGCATGCATCTCATACACACAAAGACAAAGACCCCCGTATAGCCTTAACAGACTCGGGGCAATCGCTGGGAGCCAACACCTATGAAGGCCGGCCCAGCACACGATGGGGTGGGTGGCCAAACACCACGCCCGGCCGCATTTGTCTCCCAAGTGGCGATGTTCACACCCTGCACCAAGTACTCATTTAAGGCTGAGTTGACTTCAAAGACGGAAACAGGAATACTTCTTCACAATTATGGCAAATCGCCTGATGAAGCTGGTTGTAATAATCAGTGAAACGTCATACTCTAATGGTAAATGTTCTGGGTTTACTATCCAATACACAACCAGTGTGCTGAAGCAGTAACTAATTGGCACGTTTTGTTTACGTGACAAACCTTACTAATTGGCTGTGTCAGGTGGTGGCGGGTTTAACGACACATTTATATTTACGCAATCTAACCCAAAAAAAGGTCCCTTTATTATGGATGATATTGGTCGCAAAAGCCTACTAGGTTTTAAACTGAGTCGACCCAGGGGAAGCCCAGGACTGGTTCAGATCATCGTCGCTGGTGTTGGCCGTGAGTGGGAATCACTCAGGTCGCCAGGTTCGTAGTGCAGCACGCTCACCGCTGCACTACCGCTTCCCATATACACACACACACATGCATCTCATACACACAACAAAGACAAATATTTCGATTTAAAGCTTTCGTGACTGCAATGATTCATCTTCTTTGGTTCTTTCGGTAAAGTCACGTAGAATAAGAATAAAATAATAAATTGATAAAATAAAATAACACAATAATATTCTCACGACGTTTCGGCCACAACACAAGCGGCCTTCATCAGGTGAAGGGACGAGACTGTCTGGTAGGACAGCGCTGGAGTGAAAGAGCCACGTTCAGATCACGGCCTTTAAGCCTCAACTTTAGCACCACGGATAGCTACGGGCCCCGTTCAGACGGACGAGTTCGTCCATGGTCGGAACAGAGGAGGGGGAGAGAGACAGCTGCGAGGCCCTAGTATACTCCATGTTGTAAAACCATACCATTAACCGTGGTGTGAGAGGTATTAAGAGGCAATGCTGGCGAAAGAGCTGCGGTCTGAAGGTCATCGTAAAAATACAATTAATTAAGAACAGAAATGATTTAAAACATCTTTCCAGTGGTTACTAAGCCAGAATCCATCTTCTCGGTTGAAATTGTCTCTGTGCTTGTATATGTGAATGGCCTCATGAACGAATCTCTCATGGTAGCCGGTTGGTTTGCAAAGAACCTCCGTCTTGGAGAAGTCAATGTCATGTGAGCCCACTGAATTATAACAGTGATCTGCCACGGCAGAGGAGTTCGTCCTACCGTGTTTCAAGTCTGCTTTATGTTCGCGGATGCGGTCCGAGATATGTCTTTTGGTTTCTCCAATGTAGCTACTACCACAGAGGCACTTTAGTTTGTAAACGCCCGGGTACTGTATGTCTGGAACAGCATCTTTTACAGATGGAACTAAATCACGGATTTTATGTACTGTGTTGAATCGGACCTGGATCTTGTGTTTATTCAGGATTTTGGAGATCTTTTTTAGTGACCCCTGCAATGTAGGGTAAGGTAATAGTTTTGAGTGGCTCCACAAGAGGATCCTTCTTCATGACTGGAGTGATGGCTTTGTGGATTGTGTAGTCGGAGTAGCCATTAGCCCTGAGAGCCTGGTGTACCTGCTTGAGTTCACTGGTAATGTGTTCCTGGTCGGAAATGCATTGGGCTCTATGGTATAGAGTCTTGATGAGGGAGTTCTTCTGGGATGGATGGTGGTGGGAATCCGGTTTCAAGTAAGCATCTGTATGGGTAGCTTTCCTGTAGACAGAGTGGCTCATTGAACCATCATGTCTCCTTTTAATTAAGACATCCAAAAAGGGTAGTTTGCCATCTTTTTCGACCTCCATGGTAAATCTGATGGCTGGGTGTATGGAATTGATGTGGTCGCGGAATTGGTCTAGAGCAGGCTGGCCATGTGGCCAGATGACAAAGGTGTCATCAACGTACCTCTTCCATAAGGTCGGGCGTAGAGTGGCAGTCTGGATGGCGTCAGTTTCAAATTTTCCCATGAATACGTTGGCTACAACCGGAGATAGGGGGGAGCCCATTGGGGTGCCCTCAGTTTGTTTGTAGAAAGTTCCATTCCAGGTGAAGTATGTGTTGGTTAAGCAATGTCTCACCAGGGGGGGTACATTAGTATGCAGTCCTTGATGAACCAGGTCTTCAATGATAGCGATGGTGTCAGGTACCGGGACTTTGGTGAACAAGGACACCACATCAAAACTGACAAGCAGGTCGTTTGGGGACAGGGAAATGCCTTTGATTGTCGATACCAGGTGAGTAGAATTTAGTACCGCAGAGGTGGTTTTTCCAGTGAAAGGTCGCAGTATATCATCAAGAAAGCGTGCCAGTTTGTAGGTGGGGGAGTTGATAGTAGAGACGATGGGACGAAGGGGTGTATCTTCTTTGTGTATCTTTGGAAGGCCATATAATCTTGGTGGTCTGGCAGCAGAGGGTTTCAATGAGAACTGTTTGATCTCATCAATTAATGCTGTTGAATCAGAGATGATTTTGTTCGTTTTGGTGACCAGGCTGTTGGTGAGATCTCTTTTTATTTTTGTATAGCTGCCATCGTCGAGTAGTTCTTGAATTTTGTTGTTATATTCTGTTTTGTCCATGATGACAGTGGCATTGCCTTTGTCGGCTGAGAGGACGACAATATCATCCCTCTTTTTTAATTGAGATAATTCAAAACGTTCGTCTTTGCTGATGTTGCTGGGTGGCAACTTAGCGTTTTTGAGGGTTGCAGCGATTTCAGATCTTGCTACGTCTGCAGAGATGTGACTCAAGCCCTTGAGTGCAACGTCGACATGGGCAATGATATCATTAACCGGTAAGTGTCTCGGTGTGACAGCAAAGTTTAGACCTTTAGCTAAAACGGATTTCAGACCATCAGAAATGGAACTGTTACTGCGATTAATTACGACTTTGTTGACGTCTATCTTTTCGGTGTGTGGATCCGATTTTTTGCTGGAGAGGTGATTGAATTTGGAAATCAAATTGTCCCTACATTTGTTCGACATAGTGGCAGCCGAAGAGGTAGTCATATTGTCTACATGTTCCCAATCCGATGTAGACATTGTTGCTGTCAATTTTAAGTGTGATTTGTAGAGTGTCTTGTCTAACTGATCGAGTTCGGTGCGTGTAAGTCTGATTTTTTCCGAGATAAGAGCGAAGCTAGTTCTAGCTAGAATTCGTTTTGCATTGAGAGAAGTTGCAACAGCAGAGGTTAGTGTAAATGCGGTTGGTATTACCTTAGAGTCGCGGCATCTCTTCAGAAAGGTGAGAGACTCGATTAGTTGAGCCTTCTTATCCCGGAGTCTTTTGAATGATCTTAAGGATGTGTGGAATCCCTCCCCGTAGAGGCGGTTAAATTTCGATTTAAAGCTTTCGTGACTGCAATGATTCATCTTCTTTGGTTCTTTCGGTAAAGTCACGTAGAATGAGAATAAAATAATAAATTGATAAAATAAAATAACACAATAATAATTTCAGATGGTCTGAAATCCGTTTTAGCTAAAGGTCTAAAGTTTGCTGTCACACCGAGAGACTTACCGGTTAATGATATCATTGCCCATGTCGACGTTGCACTCAAGGGCTTGAGTCACATCTCTGCAGCGTAGCAAGATCTGAAATCGCTGCAACCCTCAAAAACGCTAAGTTGCCACCCAGCAACATCAGCAAAGACGAACGTTTTGAATTATCTCAATTAAAAAAGAGGGATGATATTGTCGTCCTCTCAGCTGACAAAGGCAATGCCACTGTCATCATGGACAAAACAGAATATAACAACAAAATTCAAGAACTACTCGACGATGGCAGCTATACAAAAATAAAAAGAGATACCACCAACAGCCTGGTCACCAAAACGAACAAAATCATCTCTGATTCAACAGCATTTATTGATGAGATCAAACAGTTCTCGTTGAAACCCTCTGCTGCCAGACCACCAAGATTATATGGCCTTCCAAAGATACACAAAGAAGATACACCCCTTCGTCCCATCGTCTCTACTATCAACTCCCCCACCTACAAACTGGCACGTTTTCTTGCTGATATACTGCGACCTTTCACTGGAAAAACCACCTCTGCGGTACTAAATTCTACTCACCTGGTATCGACAATCAAAGGCATTTCCCTGTCCCCAAACGACCTGCTTGTCAGTTTTGATGTGGTGTCCTTGTTCACCAAAGTCCCGGTACCTGACACCATCGCTATCATTGAAGACCTGGTTCATCAAGGACTGCATACTGATGTACCCCCCCTGGTGAGACATTGCTTAACCAACACATACTTCACCTGGAATGGAACTTTCTACAAACAAACTGAGGGCACCCCAATGGGCTCCCTCCTATCTCCGGTTGTAGCCAACGTATTCATGGAAAAATTTGAAACTGACGCCATCCAGACTGCCACTCTACGCCCGACCTTATGGAAGAGGTACGTTGATGACACCTTTGTCATCTGGCCACATGGCCAGCCTGCTCTAGACCAATTCCGCGACCACATCAATTCCATACACCCAGCCATCAGATTTACCATGGAGGTCGAAAAAGATGGCAAACTACCCTTTTTGGATGTCTTAATTAAAAGGAGACATGATGGTTCAATGAGCCACTCTGTCTACAGGAAAGCTACCCATACAGATGCTTACTTGAAACCGGATTCCCACCACCATCCATCCCAGAAGAACTCCCTCATCAAGACTCTATGCCATAGAGCCCAATGCATTTCCGACCAGGAACACATTATCAGTGAACTCAAGCACGTACACCAGGCTCTCAGGGCTAATGGCTACTCCGGCTACACAATCCGCAAAGCCATCACTCCAGTCATGAAGAAGGATCCTCTTGTGGAGCCACTCAAAACCATCACCTTGCCCTACATTGCAGGGGTCACTAAAAAAGATCTCCAAAATCCTGAATAAACACAAGATCCAGGTCCGATTCAACACAGTACATAAAATCCGTGATTTAGTTCCATCTGTAAAAGATGCTGTTCCAGACATACAGTACCCGGGCGTTTACAAACTAAAGTGCCTCTGTGGTAGTAGCTACATTGGAGAAACCAAAAGACATATCTCGGACCGCATCCGCGAACATAAAGCAGACTTGAAACACGGTAGGACGAACTCCTCTGCCGTGGCAGATCACTGTTATAATTCAGTGGGCTCACATGACATTGACTTCTCCAAGACGGAGGTTCTTTGCAAACCAACCGGCTACCATGAGAGATTCGTTCATGAGGCCATTCACATATACAAGCACAGAGACAATTTCAACCGAGAAGATGTATTCTGGCTTAGTAACCACTGGAAAGATGTTTTAAATCATTTCTGTTCTTAATTAATTGTATTTTTACGATGACCTTCAGACCGCAGCTCTTTCGCCAGCATTGCCTCTTAATACCTCTCACACCACGGTTAATGGTATGGTTTTACAACATGGAGTATACTAGGGCCTCGCAGCTGTCTCTCTCCCCCTCCTCTGTTCCGACCATGGAGGAACTCGTCCGTCTGAACGGGGCCCGTAGCTATCCGTGGTGCTAAAGTTGAGGGTAAGAATCCACCCATTTTTTCGCCATATAGCATTGTGATATATAACGACTTATTGTTGGTAGCTTAGCTGATTGGAGAATATAGAGTTTATTGATAACATTAAGGTAATTTATATTTTAGTTGTTTATTGGTTCACTATATAGTACTGTGAATAGCTCAGATGTGTAGGCCTTGACTTCAACATAGTCATTTCTGTGACCAGTCACTAGCTAATCACTCAGTTATTTCAATGCTAAATTCGCCTAGTTATTTCAATGCTAAATTTTCCTGTTTGATTTGTACTAAGTGCCTCGGTGAATGTGTATGGTCTGACTTTAACGTAGCTATTTCTGTGAGCAGTTACAAGCTAATCACTCAGCTATTTCAATGCTAAATTCTATGCTAATTCCATTGTCAAGGGGTGCCTCTGCGGATGTGTATGCTTTAACTTAGCTATTTCAATGCTAAATTCTATGCTAATTCCATTGTCAAGGGGTGCCTCTGCGGATGTGTATGCTTTAACTTTTAACATAACTATTTCTGTGACCAGTCACAAGCTAATCATTCAGCCATTTCAATGCTAAATTATATGCTAATTCCTTTGTCAAGGCGCTTTGTTCCTCTCACACAGCTTAAAGGCCGTGATCTGAACGTGGCTCTTTCACTCCAGCGCTGTCCTACCAGACAGTCTCGTCCCTTCACCTGATGAAGGCCGCTTGTGTTGTGGCCGAAACGTCGTGAGAATATTATTGTGTTATTTTATTTTATTTTATCAATTTGTTATTTTATTCTCATTCTACGTGACTTTACCAAAAGAACCAAAGAAGACAATGTTTCTACTTGCTCTGATGTCCGTGATCTTTGTGTTTGATATAAATTTCACCCCCTTTTGCAACGTTAGCTGATTCGATGGCTTCGTTATGTTTTCTTCACCATCGTCTAAATTGTTGCTCTCGGCATATACGCGATGCCACCGCAAGATCAGTGACGCGCACGCCGCTGTCATACTTTTTTCTACGATCTCTTATTTCACGTCGACAGTGATCCTCGCCATTTTCTTCGCAGCTTGGCTTTCCTCACTAACCTTCTTGAATTAATTGACAAAAAAAATTAACGTTAAAATGACAAAAAACACCACGTGGAAATTCACGGAGAGTTGTAGCAAAAGGGTTGCGCACTGAACGAGATCTACTGGACAGGCAGACTGAGGAGCGGCGCTTTGTTTAAGTCGTGAACGGGCTCTACTCTACGCGGTGACTCATCCCGACCCATACAAGTTGCAGCAAGCGCGTCGTACCCCAAGCAAGACGTATCCCAAGACATTTTTTCTCTCGTCAAATACACGACGTGGACCAAATTCAACGTATTCCAAAGCGGTCGTCCACTGTAAATGCGTTTTGGTGAGGAGAGTGCGATGTTGCTGTGATGTAACAGTCGATAACGCTGGTGTTGTTGACGAGGTACAAGAACCAATGGTCGCCGCCTCAGAGCTGAATGTGAACGTCCATTTCAATGCTATAAAATACTGTGAATTATTAAGGTCTAAAATATGAAGCGCGGTGGAAGGATGGTGTCTGATCGACTTATTGCAGGTTAGAGATGTTAACTTATTTGTATTGTATAATGTCATTGTAGTGGTGTGTGCATTGTCTTAATCAATAATCTAATGGTGTGAAATGCATTGTGTTTTAATACGCAACATACATAGGGTTCACGGCGGGAGGAGAAGGGGACGGTGGTGGTGTACCAGCTACACCAGCGGCAGCAAGAACGCGCCGGCCACGCCATGTTGCCGCGGTGTCTAGCGGTGCTCCTTCTGGCCTCCGTCGCGGTCCGAGGTAACAACCACCGTGAACACCGACCAGTCCAGTTCGCTTATTGGTTAGAGCCCTGTGAGCCATGCGGCTCTTGAATCGGGTTGCAACCGCAACGAAACAATAACACGAACAAGAAACCGCAGCGGCAGCATCCAGCAAGCGTCACCGTGACGGTAATCGTCATTGACGCCGTTGTTCGGCATCGTCTTGTCTAGCGTCGTCATCGTCGTCGTCATCCGTAGACGCGTCAGCACCGCCATCGTATAATCCGTAGTTGTGGCAGCAGGTTTCCGACATCGCTGTTATCAGCAGAGTTCATCATTTGGAGAGTCTAATAGGGTGGCTGGAATCGCCAGTGTTCTGTGCATTGAACAAATAAACAGCCCAGGGCCTGCGCTTGAGCAATGGCGAGCTACAGGAGAATGCCACACGTATCGGAGCATTCATAGCTCGGGGTGAGCAGCTCTATCATGGGATACCTTTTCACCAGTATCAAAGTATTAAATATAAGAATAGATTTGACCCTTTTGACCAAGAAAACAGATGTTATTATATTTTGATTTAAAGCTTTCGGGACTGCAGGGATTCATATTCTTGGTTCTTTCGGTAAAGTCACCATGTAGAAGGGAAACAATAAAATAATAACAATATAAAACAATAAAATTCCCTTCTATGTGACTTTACCGAAATGACCAAGAAAACATGTTATTATGTTCAAATACCAAATAGATAACTTTGTCAAGGAATCAATTACTGCATCAGCTACACGTACTTGTGGTGAACATGCAAACAGACATGGTCTGATAAAAAATATATATATAGTGCATTGTACTCTTTGGTTTTTTCGGTAAAGTCACGTAGGTAAAAAAAAAATCTAGAATCTAAATGATAACAGCTGAATTAAACAACTAAATTAAATGATTTAATTTAGTTGTTTTCATTTATTTTATTGATTTTTTTTTACCCACGTGACTTTCCCGAAAAAACCAAAGAGTATGAATCCTTGCAGTCACGAAATCTTCAAATCTAGAAATAGCGCATTGTCTTTGTACTGTTGTTGGCGTTCCCTGGTCTGACAATGGTGAGGCTAGGCCATTAAGAACAAGGCTGTCTCTGGTGTAGACCAATCGGTTTCTCAAAGACAATGCATATAACATTATAGTCACGTTACTTTTTTTATTTAAAGCTTTCGTGACTGCAGGGATTCATATTCTTGCTTCTTTCGGTAAAGTCACCACGTAGAAGGGAAACAATAAAATAATAATATATATAAAACAATAAAATTATCACGATGTTTAGACTGCAACACAAGCAATCATCATCAGGTGTGAAAAACCACGGCAAGCAATGTATTTATTATTTTATTGTTTCCCTTCTACTTGACTTTACCGAAAGAACCAAGAATATAGTTACATTATTATTATTAAAGCACTGCATATATTATCAGAGGTTGTTTGCATGGTCACCACACGTACCGTATGTGGTCATTTTCAGACTTGGTTCCCTGAAAAAGGTGTCTATTTGGTGTTGGAACATCTTAACACAACTCCTCTTTGATTAGTTTAACACGTAGGCTTTCGCGACCAATATTATTCATAATAAAGGTTTTTGGGTTAGATCGCGTTATTTATAAATGTGTCGTAACCCTCCACCACCCGACACGGCCAATCAGCAAAAAAAAGTGTCACGTTGACAAAAGACAAATAATTCACTACTTTAGCCCACCGGTGTGTTAAAGAGTGAATCCACATTTACAGTTTGAGTACGACGTTTCGCTGGTAAATACATCCAGCATCATCGGGCAATTTGCCAGAATGGTAAAGCCCTCGCTTGCTCCCGGTCTTAAATAGAGCAGCAGGGTGACGTCATCATTTAACTCATATCAGGTGCAGTGATGAGAGGCAGGGGGGGAATTGTAATTATATAATCGATTGGTAATCAGCCATTGGTTATGATTAGTAATGAGTTGTAGATTAGTAATTAGTTGTAATGTGTGTTAGTGATTATATGCTACGTTAGTAATCCGTTAATTAGCATGTGTTTCCCCTATAAGGAATTGTAATATGTATTATTTAATAATACTCAAACTGTAAATGTTGTGGATTCACTCTTCAACACCACCGGTGTGGGGCTAAAGTAGTGAACTATTTGTCTTTTGTCAACGTGACACTTTTTTTTTGCTGATTGGCCGTGTCGGGTGGTGGAGGGTTACGACACATTTATAAATAACGCGATCTAACCCAAAAACAACCTTTATTGTGAATAATATTGGTCGCGAAAGCCTACTACGTGTTAAACTCTCTTTCTCCTCTCTTCCCGTGCAGATGTAACTGTCGCAGCAAAGCTCCGGCTCTCCCTGCCGGAGAGGCTGGACGTGACGGAGGGGGTGAGCTTGACCATCAACTGCTCTTTCTCACCGCCGCCGACCGACCCGAATCACGTCATCGTCAAGTGGTCCGTGTTGCCCGCGTTCTACTCGAAGAACACGCCCATTGGCGACGTCATCCAGGTGATGGGCGGACCTCATCCCGGCTCTAACTTTGAACGACCTGACTCCCCCGTCCGTGTCGCCGCTGGCATTGACACGCCGCGGTTTTTGTTTAACCGGCGGCGCGTTATTTGCGCGTGTTTGTTTTGCTCCGGAGGAGTGACGGTGTCACTCAACGACCCAGCTAACGTCTCGTCGAGTGCCACTTTTTTGTTGTTTTAAATAAGGATCTCGTTTTAAGAAGTTTGCCTAATTTCGTAATTGAACGGCTTCCTATTGAATGAAACTGGCACACCCAAGGGATAAAGCCCCACGTGCACAAGGAAAGAGCGTGCGATGTTCCAAACAAATAAAGTGGACTCTTTGATTATCCGCACTTACAGATCGGGAAGACGGCCGTGGATAATTCAAAGTCACGGATAATCCACAACTTTAACCAGTTTCTGTGGATCTCTATGCCAGAAACCACTAATATAAGTTATACATTACTAGACTTAAGGCTTTCGTGACTTCACGAGTTCATATTCTTTGGGTCTTTCGCTAAAATTTCGATTTCAAGTTTTCGTGACTGCAGGGATTCATCTTCTTGGTTCTTTCGGTAAAGTCACCACGTAGAAGGGAAACAATAAAATTATAAAAATAAAACCTAATAATGTTATTATGTTTTATTATTTTATTATTTCCCTTCTTTCGGCAAAGTCACGTAGATAGGTTCATTTTATTTGAACCTATCTGCGTGACTTTTACCGGAAGACCCAAAGAATATTTACATGTCACTGACGAGACGCGCATGCCGAATGATAACACTTTACTGCCCCTGCCCAGCAGAAGGCTCCGCCCACTTAAGCGGATGACGGCGGGGCCACAGCCAATCGGGCATCAATCAAATCGCGGCCGAATTCGTACGCTGCAGGAATCAAACAAAATAAAAAAGTCGTGCATCGCGAAACTTCGCCGCCTCCTCCGCACCGGAGTCTGGGAACGCTGCGCGAGTCGCCGGGAGCCGCTGTGGGACGCTCGGGAGAGACGGGCCGGAGACGGCGGGCGGGCGGGCGGGCGGCAACACCGGATCGCGGCCTTTCCTTTTTTCTCGTCCGCAGATCTACAACTCGGGCGTCGACGTCGTCGGCGTCGGGGTGGCCGCGCTCGTGGGCGACGTGGCGAAGGGCGACTGCTCCGTGAGGCTCCGGCGCGTCTCCGCGGGCCTCGGCCCCGTGATTGGGTGCATGGTGGTCTGCGGGCGGTGCAACGCGGAGGACGTTGCGGTGGCACGGGAGGCGACGCTGAACGTGACGGTCGCAGGTGAACGGAGCGAGCGGCGTTTGGGGGGGACCGTCCGATCACAAAAGGCCACTTGGCAAAAGATGGGTGGGTGGGTGTGGGTTGGTTTTATTCTAGATTTGAAGGGGACTCCAAAAACCTCAACGGTAACCCCACCCAACCCCGGTCAATTAAAATCCAAAAGGGCATCCTCTTAAAATAATCCGTCCCCAATAAACAAGGCATCGCCAGTGAACTTGAAACCAACGCCGGGACAATCCTTTCTACATCACCAATCCATATCGACGCCTCAATCTGGCTCACAATGCCTAAACTCCCGCCATTAGACACTTTTTTTTCCAAATGTCTTTTCCTGTGGTTTTCACACCTGATGATGATCGCTCGTGTTGCGGTCGAAACGTCGTGATTTTTTGTTATTTTATTTTTACCTACGTGACTTTACCGAATAGAACCAAAGAGTGTGGGTTGGTTTTATATATCTACGGGAACATTTTTGGCGGTCTCACGATGATGACGAAAAGAAGAGGCTGCTTTTTTTACCCCTTTCCGTTCGTCACGTCCTGAAGATGTTGCAGACGCCACTGCCGCCGTCTGTTGAGCTTGGGACTCTCGGTCCAAATTAGGCGACCTGACGCACGGGTACCCGGTTTGTTCGTATCTCTGAAAGTTCCTAGTAGGACATTCGTAAGTAGGGAGTCCCTGTGATCAATTATTATAATAATATAAATTATCTTCTTTGGTTCTTTTGGTAAAGTCACGCGGATTGAGAATAAAATAATAAATTGATAAAATAAAATAACACAATAATATTTTATTCTCATTCTACGTGGTGACTTTACCGAAAGAACCAAAGAAGATGAATCCTTGCAGTCACGAAAGCTTTAAATCGAAATATAAATTATATTTGTAAATTCTGATATCGCGTTTAGCATCTATACACGCTAGCATAATGACTCCCCCCACCGCCCCCCTTTAACGAGGATTCCTTTAGCGCTCACTTTTCCCAGGGGGCCGCACCTCGAGCACTGAGGGAGGCCTGCCTGCAGTGTACCGGTGGCGTGCGCGCGAGGGGAGAATTCTCGTGTAGCACGATTCACACGGGCCCGAAGGATGAAGCCGGTGTCATCCCGTGCGACGGCCCGAGCGGGGAGCAGCTGCGTTGGCGGTTAGCGCTACGCTGCTGCTGCTACGAATTTGGCGGCCCGAGTTCGATTCCCGTTCGCGGCCAACGCCGGTGACGGTGATTTGATCCGGCGTCGGCCTGAAACGAGTTCCCCGGTGCGGTTTGTAAACACCGCCGCTGGGGAGACAAAGGCGAGCCGGGCAGGCGTGGTGCTGGACACCCACCCTGGTGTGGCGTGCCAGCTTCCATTGCCGCTGCTCGCTAGCGGCACTTGACCTAACCGTCTGTCGAGGCTACGCCTTTGATACCCTTGAGCGTCCTGCGTGATAACGTCGCACGTCTGGTGCGCATCGGTCGACCCCACGGCGCCTGCTGCTGGGTCTGTCCCCGTGACCTACCGCCAGTCTTCAAGTGCACCGAGCCTGGCGACAAGCGCCGTGTTGTTGTTGTTGTCGACGCCCTTAGAAGAGAGCGTGCGGGGTTAGAGTGATAACGGTGAAGATGCCCCCCCCCTCCCCCCGGTGAGCCGTGTCCAGGCAGTGCCACGTTTTAGCGATTGATCCTCCTGCCTGCCTTGCCGCAGGCGAAGTTTCAAGTTTTTTTTTTCATTTCATTTTATCGGGCGCGGCCCTGCGAGCCGCGCGGCTCTCAGGTCGGGTGCAGCAACAACAGCGAACGAACAAAACGCGAAGCCGCGTTGAGCCGGTGGCGCCGCGTTGAGCCGGTCTCACCGAGCCCCTTCTCCGTCGCCGCCCCGGTTCTCTGTCAGCCCCGCGGCGGCGCGGTGGCGACGCCGCCTCCGACCCCACAGCGACCGCGCCGCTCCCCTCGCCCACGAAGGGGACGTGGCTGGTGGCGGCGGTGGTGGAGGCGGTGGCGGTGGCGACGTTGACAGCGCTGGGCTTGGTGGCCGGGGCTGCTGCCGTCGTCGCCGCGTTCGTCTGCAAGGTGCGCTGAAGCCCGCCACCTGTTCTGTATTTTGAATTTGTGGTGTCTCTCATCATCACGGTGGCTATGAGATGTTAACTACCTCGCCCGGTATGCAGGAGGTCATGGGTCTGACCCTGATGTCTGCTGTACATTTGAAGTCTGCGTCTCTCTCTGTCTTTCTAAACACGAGATTTTGATCCTGTCCATAGTAGAGTTTGTTTGGGTGAGATCGTGTAAATATAAATGCTCTGTCGTTAAACCCGCCATCACCTGACACAGCCAATTAGTAAGGTTTGTGTCACATAAACAAAACGTGCTAAGTAGTTACTCGTTTATCGTGTAGTCTATAGTGTACTGTACAGTGTAGTGTATAGTGTAGTGTACAGTGTAGTATGCAGTGTAGTCTATAGTGTAGTATACAGTGTAGTGTATAGTGTAGTCTATAGTGTAGTATACGAGTTCATCACATACCGTTTGTGTGTTGGAGCGTGAACCCACTACAACATTTACAATTATAGTGTAGTTTATAGTGTAGTTATAGTGTAGTATAGTGTAGTTATAGTGTAGTATACTTGTTCAACACTAACTCGTTGTGTGTTGGAGCGTAAACCCACTGCAACATTTACAATTATAGTGTAGTTTATAGTGTAGCGTAGTATACAGTTTATAGTGTAGTGTATAAAGTAGTATACTAGTTCAACACTAACTGGTTGTGTGTTGGAGAGTAAATCCACTACAACATTTACAATTATAGTGTACTCTTTGGTTTTTTCGGTAAAGTCACGTATAAATAAGAAATAATGAAATAACATAATAGCGTACGACGTTTCGGTTGCAACACAAGCAGCCATCATCAGGTACAGAAGAGCTAAATTTACGAGACGGGAGACACATAACCTCAGATGTATACACAGACACCCAAGTAGGGGGAACTAACACAGATACAACAGGGGACACAGAGAGAGAAGCATACCAGACAAACAGGGTTTAGCAAAATTTTTGGAAACCATGTAAAGCAACACAGTCGGTCGGTCAAAACACAATTAACGCATAGTCCGGTTGATCACGCTATTTCAAAAGATTGCTAAATTGCAAGTAAAGTATGAAACTCAAAATACAACAACAACCGCCATTCGCCACTAAGTGGCGGTGACGTCACCACGACGCTTGTGCCAGGCTATGTGCACCGTGAGGCCACGTGAAGTGTCGAACGCCCGCTGGCAGGAGGTCACTGGGCAGACCCAGGTGCCACGGGTCGACTGACTGAGATGACTGGCTGATGCACCACCTGTGCCCCCTACTGTGCCAACCTGCTGTGCTTTAGCCACCCGGCGCTCCGCTCGTTGTTCTAAGCGTCGCTCCTCCGCCCTCCGTTGTTGTTGGAGGGCGACTGCCTCCAACTGCCCAGTAGCATCCTTCACGAGCCTCCTCCACAGAGGCCGATCTTGACACCGCTGGTACCAGTCATCGGCAAGTCCACTCAGCTCCACGTCCTCCTGTACCACATCACTCCATCTCTTCTCTAGCCCGTGCCGCGCCCGCTTAGCCCCCTCTTCTTCTTCTTCTGGCACTGCAGCCTCAGCAGGGTCATCCTCACTTTGTGCCACGATGTTTTCCTGGCTGAGGGATTTTCCCTCCCCCAGGACCTCACAGAAATGCTCAGCAAATCTGCGAACCTGTTCCTGGGGGTCGGAGATTGGATCACCGTTTTTTCCCCTAATGATGGTAATAGGTGTGGCGCTGCAGGTTACTTTTTTGATGGAGTTAAATAGAGATTTGTGATCACGGGCCACTGAGGCAGACTCCATCTCCTCAGCAACCCGCGACCACCACCCATCCTTGCAGCGCCTCACGGCTCTCCGAACCTCCGAGCGAAGGCTGCGGTAAGCCTCCTCATTCTCTGACGTGGGATTCTGTAGCCGATGACAGTGGGCCTGTCGCTTTTTCTCAACCATCCTGAACACCTCCTCTGTCAGCCAGGGTCTCTGGGGAGGTCTGGACCGCGTACCCAAAGCAGCCATTGCAGCTGCATGAGTCAGTCCTAAACCTCGCCCATTTACCCTCGACATCAGGAGGAGTCGGGGACGATGCCAATCCCAGCCGCAAGCGATGATGAAATTCTCGCTTGCAACTTTCATCAGATAACTGAGACCAGGCCACTTTATGTTGGAATGGGGTCCTGGGTGTACACCCACCACCGGAGTGGAAGAATGGCAGGCACATCTTACAGATGACTAGTCGATGGTCAGAGGGCAGATCAGCTCCACGGTAGGTCCTGGTGTCAAGGACATGGGCTCGCATTCGCTGGTCCGTCACTATGTAGTCCAGCAGATGTTCTTGCTTGGACCCGGCATGCATCCATGATGTTGTATGGATGCGCCGATGCCCGAACAGCATGTTGGTAATTACAAGCCCATGGGCTGCACAAAAATCTAGCAGCCTCCTACCGTTGTTATTGAGCTGATCTGGCCCATGCCCTCCAATCACTCCAGACCAGGTGCCAGTATCATGACCAACTCGGCCATTGAAGTCACCCAACATGATGACTCTATCCCGAGGGGCCACTTTAGCCAGCACCTGTGACAGGAGGTCATAGAAGGCATCTGACTCATCGGCTTTGCCTGCATCCCTCCACGGATGTTCATCTTCGGTGGGGGCATAAGTAACCACGACCACCATTCCTCGCCTCCGGTTGATGGGAAGGCGAGCCCAAAGTAGCCTGGGGCTTACAGCTTCCCACACCTCACCGCCACGCTCCCACGCCCCCTTCATTCTTTTGTTCAAAAGAAGACCCACACCCTGTTGTTTGGCAGTCTGCTGCCCCGAGTAGAGGACTGTCCACCCCTCATGGTGGCAGGAGCCAGAGCCGGTCCACCGGACCTCCTGAATGCCGCATAGATCCAGGCGGTACCGGTCCAGCTCCCGACAGAGGAGTGGCAGCCTCTCCTCTGCAGTGAGCGTTCGAACATTCCATGTGGCCACCCGTAGTGGCTTTTCGTTGTTTCTGGAGTAGCCCCGAGGGTAGGTATTCAATCTCCTGGCTCCGCCAATTGGGGTTTGGCCAGGAGACGTCATAGACGCCTGGCCCCCCGGGGCCTCCGGCACAAGCTTATTAGTTACATATTTCAGTTTAATTCGTGGTTTCGTGGTAATTAATTGAAGGTGGAGGGGTTACCAGCCCCTCGCACCCGTCCAGAGCCCCCGTTTAGCCCCTGTGGTGGACACATATGCCATGAGGGGAGGAGCCAATCAAAATTGGATCTCCCCCCACAGCACTGTCCACGACAGAGTTGCCCGTCCCGCACCGCGAGGAGGTAGGGGGTTGTTTTGCCGGACTCAAAATACAGACACACACAGACAACCAAGTGGAGCGAGCCAGCACAGAGACAAGGACACAGCAAAGCCGCCCCAAACAGGCAGAGAAGGCAAGGCTGAGTGACAATGGGACAAAATCAGCACGAGGCATGCACGGAGCAAAGCAGGGCGCTGCAGCACACAACATTTGTCTGTGTTGCTTTATATGGTTTCCAAAAATTTTGCTAAACCCTGTTTGTCTGGTATGCTTCTCTCTCTGTGTCCCCTGTTGTATCTGTGTCAGTTCCCCCTACTTGGGTGTTTGTATATACATCTGAGGTTATGTGTCTCCCCTGTCTTGTAAATTTAGCTCTTCTGTACCTGATGATGGTTGCTTGTGTTGCAACCGAAACGTCGTACGCTATTATGTTATTTCATTATTTCTTATTTATACGTGACTTTATCGAAAAAACCAAAGAGTTATCCCTGCAGTTACGAAAGCTTCAAATCAAATTATAGTGTAGTGTAGTATACAGTGTATAGTGTAGTCTATAGTGTACTGTACAGTGTAGTGTATAGCGTAGTCTATAGTGTACTGTACAGTGTAGTGTATGGCGTAGTCTATAGTGTAGTATACTAATTCATTACTAACTGGTTGTGTGTTGGAGAGTAAATCCACTACAACATTTACAATTATAGTGTAGTTTATAGTGTAGTGTAGTATACAGTTCAATGTATAGTGTAGTGTATAATGTAGTATACTAGTTCAACACTAACTGGTTGTGTGTTGGAGAGTAAACCCACTACAACATTTACAATTATAGTGTAGTTTATAGTGTAGTGTAGTATACAGTGTAGTGTATAGTGTAGTCTATAGTTTAGTTTATAGTGTAGTCTATAGTGTAGTATACAGTGTGGTGTATAGTGTAGTCTATAGTGTAGTATATAGTGTAGTGTATCGTGTAGTCTATAGTGTAGTATACTAGTTCAGTACTAACTGGTTGTGTGTTGGAGAGTAAATCCACTACAACGTTTTACAATTCGAGTACCTGGTGACATTTCACCGGTAACTACGACAACAACAACCAGAAACATCAACAGACCTGACGATGCTGCTTGCTGCTGCTGCTGTTGTATTTCGGGAAGCGTCAACGGAGTTCCGTGCGTTGTTGAGTTTATCTTCCCACCCTGCGCGTGATCTTCTCGTTCTCTTTCCTCCAGCGAGGGAGCGACGGAGCGTCCCAATCCTGGTTCCCGAGTGCCTGCTGATGAGTCACGCCGTCTCTGCCGAGTGCAGGTAGCCACCGCCACCACCACCAGCAGCTCCACTATCACCATTCCCAACACCACCACCCCCACCACCACCACCACCAGCAGCTCCACCATCACCATTCCCAACACCACCACCACCACCAGCAGCTCCACCATCACCATTCCCAACACCACCGCCGCGATAGTTTTGATGTAGTCTCTTTGTTTATCAAAGTTCCTGTGCCTGACACAATTGCAAGCATTGGAGATTTGGTCCAACAAGGGCTGAATGCTGATGTACCGGCCCTGGTGACACACTGCCTCACCAACACTTACTTCACCTGGAATGGAACATTCTGCAAACAAGTTGAAGGTACCCCAATGGGTTCTCCCTTATCTCCAATCCTAGCCAATGTTTTGCATGGACAACTTTGAGACGGATGCCGTCCAGGCATCCACCCTACGTCCATCCTTGCGGTACGTGGATGACAAATTCGTCATCTGGCCACATGGCCGACCAGCTCTGAACAGATTCCTCAACCGCATCAACTCTCCATACACCCAGACATCAAATTCACAATGGAAGTGGAAAAGGATGGCAAGCTACCCTTCTTGGATGTTTTAATCGAAAGGAGACCAGATGGCTCAATGGGACACTCTGTCTACAGGAAAGCCACCCATACGGATGCTTATCTAAAACCTGACTCCCACCACCATCCTTCCCAGAAGAATTCCCTCATCAAAGCTCTACACTATGGAGCTGGATATATTTCCGACCGTCATCACCGAGCCAGTGAACTTGAACACGTACACCAAGCTCTCAAGATGAATGGATATTCAGACTACACAATCCGTAAAGCTATCACCCCAACCGTTGGGAAATAACCGTCTGAGGACCCAATTCAAAAACATCACCTTGCCATAGCAAGAGGTCACCAAAAATAATTAAAAAACAATGAGCAAACACAAAATGCAGGTTCGAATTAACACAGCACGTAAAATTCGTGATCTGATCGCATCTGTGAAGGATGTGATCCCTGACATGCAATACCCCAGCGTCTACAAACTAAGCTGTCGTTACATTGGGGAAACTAAGCGACGTGTCTCGGACCGTTCTCGTGACCATAAGTCAGATCTGAAACACGGTAGGACCAATACCTCGGCCGTGTGCTGATCATTGTTTTAATGCGGTGGGCTCACACGACATTGATTTCTCTAAGACGAAGGTACTTTGCAACGGCATTGAAGGCAACAACCATCTACAGGCAACGATGACGATGGTAATTGTTGTTGTTGTTCCATTGGAAACCTCATTTGCCAGTAACAAAATATGATAATTGTTTTTTTAGCCTTTTATCTGGCAACAAAACTGACACCTTTTTTACAAGGAGTCATGTTTACATTGACCACAATACCTGTGGTCGGAAAGCAACCAAAAAACAACAACTCTGATAATGTATGCACGAGGCTCTAAAGAAAGCTGTCTCGGGTGTGGACCAATCAATTTCAAGTACAGTGCCACATACATTATCAGAGTTGTTGTTTTGTGTTTGCGTTCCGACCGCAGGTATTGTGGTCAATGTAAACATGACTCCTTGTTAAAAAAGGTGTCAGTTTTGTTGTCAGATAAAAGGGTAAAAAAAAACAATTATCATGTTGTTGTTGTTTTCCCGGCAGGAGAGGGGGAGGAAGTGGAGGTTTGGCCGATGAAGACGATGAGAAAGGGTGGGGAGAGACCGCCGGTGGGTGGGGAGGGACCGCCGGTGGGTGGGGAGAGACCGCCGGTGGGTGGGGAGGGACCGCCGGTGGGTGGGGAGGGACCGCCGGTGGGTGGGGAGGGACTGCCGGTGGGTGGGGAGGGACCGCCGATGGGTGGGGAGGGACCGCCGGTGGGTGGGGAGGGACCGCCGATGGGTGGTGGGGAGGGACCGCCGGTGGGTGGTGGGGAGAGACCGCCGGTGGGTGGTGGGGAGAGACCGCCGGTGGGTGGTGGGGAGAGACCGCCGGTGGGTGGTGGGGAGAGACCGCCGGTGGGCGGGGAGAGACCGCCGATGGGTGGTGGGGAGGGACCGCCGGTGGGTGGTGGGGAGAGACCGCCGGTGGGTGGTGGGGAGAGACCGCCGGTGGGTGGTGGGGAGAGACCGCCGGTGGGTGGGGAGGGACCACCGGTGGGTGGGGAGAGACCGCCGGTGGGTGGTGGGGAGAGACCGCCGGTGGGTGGGGAGAGACCGGCGGAGGGTGGGGAGGGACTGCCGATGGGTGGTGGGGAGGGACCGGCGGAGGGTGGGGAGGGACTGCCGATGGGTGGTGGGGAGGGACCGCCGGTGGGTGGGGAGGGACCGCCGGCCTTCGGATCTTCATTCCTTGTTCTTTGTGGCGGGGTTCTTTTCCCTTTAAGGTTTTGCAAACGGCGTCAAAGTGCAGACATCCGGAGGGCATCCCGACTCCGCCCAGTGCCACAAGACAACGGAGACAAGTTTGGGAAGCCCCGGTGCATCCGTTACAAAAACCTCGTTCTTTTCTTGAATACCCAACGATGCCCATGCACATCGTATAATTAGATTATTATTATAATGCGTTGTTTACGTTGTTTTACGTTCTAATGATATAAAAATGTTTGGGGGGGGGGGGTGGGCGGGAACGGCATGGAAACCACCACGAAATCCACGGTGGGGTTTCTGCGGCGCGATCGTGACGGAGTCGCGTGTCGCACGTCGGGAAGGAGGTTGTTGCGTGTACCTCGGGCGGGCGTCCACGAGTGGCTGAGCTCCGTCGGGGACTGGGGGACCACCGAGGACCACGGGTTCCACTCCCGCGGTCCGATCGCGGCTTCAGCCGGCGTTGGTTCTTCGCGGACACGGCTCGCCTTTCGGCGCGAGCGCGCGGCGAGTTGACGGCGAGCCGATGGGCTTAACCTCCATCGCCAACGGCCTCGCAAAATCATTCTCATTATGAGACCTCCTTTGCCAGTAACAAGATATAGGAATAGGTTTTACCCTTTTAACTGGCACAAAAACTGACACCTTTATTCAAGGCATCGTGTTTGCAATAACCACAACACAAGCAGTCAAAATGCAAACAAAAAAGACAACTCTGATAATAATAATATTGGCACTGTCCTTGAATTTGATTGGTCCACACCCGAGACGGCTTTTCTTAGAGCCTAGTCTCCATTGGTGTTGGACCAGAAGATGCCAAAAGGTCCAACACCAGTGGAGACTAAAGGGCTCTAAGAAAAGCTGTCTCGGGTGTGGACCAATCAAATTCAAGGACAGTGCCAATATCATTATCAGAGTTGTCTTTTTTGTTTGTTTGCATTTTGACTGCTTGTGTTGTGGTTATTGCAAACATGATGCCTTGAATAAAGGTGTCAGTTTTTGTGCCAGTGGTGACTTTACCGAAAGAGCTAAGAATATGTAATGGGGGGGTTGCGAGGCCATACTTCACCGTGCCGGTCGGCGCGGGTTGCTGAAGGGGACCGATCCGGACATCGCTTGCCATTTAAGTTAACCGCGGCCGGCAATGAAGGTCGGGTCAGCGGGTTCAGAGGACGGCGCGCTAACCGTTCTTCTGATGATGATGATGCGTCGTCGATTTCCCGAGAAAGCCTCGCCCGAGTCTCGGGACGCGCGCTTCAGGAGGGTGCTTGCGTGAGGACGCGTTGCGTTGCTGTGAACCGTTGTTCATTTTAAATTTCGACTTGAAGCTTTCGTGACTGCAAGGATTCATCTTCTTTGGTTCTTTCGGTAAAGTCACCACCACGTAGAATGAGAATAAAATAATAAAATAACACAATAAAATTATCACGACGTTTCGGCCACAACGCAAGCGGCCTTCTTCAGGTGAAAGGAACAAACCTGCCGGGACGACAGAGCTTCAATGTAGCTCTGAACAGAGAAGAGGCTCCGTCGTCCCGACAGGTTTGTTCCTTTCACCTGAAGAAGGCCGCTTGCGTTGTGGCCGAAACGTCGCGAGAATTTCATCGTGTTATTTTATTATTTTATTTTCATTCTACGTGGTGGTGACTTTACCGAAAGAACCAGAGAAGGTTGTTCATTTCCCCCGCTGCCGTGTGACCGCTGCCGTGTGAGCGTGCGTAGCGTGCTGTACTATGGCGAGTTGAATAAACGTTGGTGATGTTTTTCATACCGACCGTGTGTCTGCAGTAACTCGACGTAGCGTCTCGTTTCAGAGACTGAGCCTCAAGCGAGCGCTGAGCTCCGTCACCGCCTCTTCCCTGTTCACGCTCCTGAATTTAATTTTTTATTTAAAGCTTTCGTGACTGCAGGGATTCATATTCTTGGTTCTTTCGGTAAAGTCACCAGCACGTAGAAGGGAAACAATAAAATAATAAAAATATAAAACAATACAATTAAATCACCACGTTTCGACTGCAACACAAGAAGCAATCATCATCAGGTGTGAAAAACCACGGCAAGAAAATTTGAAAAAAGTGGCGTTTTTTTTTTCAAATGGTTCTTGCTGTGGTTTTCACACCTGATGATGATTGCTTGTGTTGCTGTCGAAACGTCGTGATTTAATTTTTATAATTTTATTGTTTCCCTTCTATGCGGTGACTTTACCGAAAGAACCAAGAATATGAGGTCCTGAATTGGTCTGTGGAAATTCCACATTGCTACTAAAGCACCGTCACCGGTCGCTCCATGCACGACAACCGCTCCCCCTCCCTTCCTCAAACACTCCCCACCCCCACGATGCTCTCGTTGAGACGTAAGAAAGAGCTGCAACGCCAACGTGCCCACGCCTGATTTGTGTTTCCGATTTGCCTTCTAAAGAAACGTCTGGCCGTGTCGTCTCGCACGCCCAGAGAGGGCATCTCGCATTCCCCCTGGAGGTGATGAAGAACGCCCGATGATCTAGAGACACAAACCTGCATCAGGATTTGCGTCGTATTCATAGGCAGCGTTTGATTTTCATATTTACCGAGGGGGGGGGGGGGTGGGGGTGTGGTAGTTAGTGGCAGGGGGTTTGTGTAATAATTTAATAAGTACTTGTCGAGTTTGAACAGGAGAATGCGGTGGATTATTTTGCATCGCTCTCTATGCAAGATGCAGCGGAATGGAAGCACAGTTGGGTTCCAGTTTGCTTTGTCCCTCGCGTTCGGAATCGCGGGTCCATTTAATAAAACTTCCACCCCCCCCGCCCCTAACTTGTAAACTACTGAACATACATTGATGAAGGTGTGCAGGTTAGGGGGGGCATTGCCCCCCACCCCACCCCAAAACTCCGCCCGTGGGTGTAGTCCATTGTTGTTGAGGGGTCACGTGAGGAGAGTTGCTTGGTCCACCGGTGACGATGACGGTGATGGTGATGATGACGGTGACGACGGTGATGATGGTGATGATGGTGACGGTGATGATGGTGATGGTAATGATGATGGTGATGATGACGGTGATGATGATGGTGATGATGACGGTGATGATGATGGTGATGATGATGATTACGGTGATGATGATGGTGACGGTGGTGATGACAGTGATGGTGATGATGACGGTGATGGTGATGACGGTGATGACGGTGATGATGATGGTGATGAGGTTGATGGTGATGGTGATGATGACGGTGATGATGGTGACGACGGTGATGATGACGGTGATGGTGGTGATGGTGATGATGGTAATGATGATGACGGTGATGATGGTAATGATGATGTTGACGGTGATGGTGATGATGGTAATGATGATGTTGACGGTGATGGTGATGATGGTAATGATGACGGTGATGATGGTGACGGTGACAGTGACGATGACGGTGGTGATGATGGTGATGATGGTGACGGTGATGATGACGGTGATGGTGATGATGATAACGGTGATGATGGTAATGATGATGTTGACGGTGATGGTGATGATGATGACGATGATGGTGATGATGGTAATGATGACGGTGATGATGGTGAATGACGGTAAGGGTCAAAGATCGGGCAAAAGTCGGCTCGTTGCTTTTGACCTTTAACCTTGCCGAGGTCTTAGGGAAGGGGGAGGGTCCTTGTAAAGAGGGGCGTGGTTGGGGCGGGGGAGTCTACCGGAGCTCCACCCCTCGCCCACGTGACGTGTTGAGAGCGGAGTGGGGGAGAGAGAGAGGGGGTTGGGTGAATGGGGTGAGGGGCGTGGCCGTGGGTGGGTGGGTGGGGGTAGTTTCGTGGGTGGGGGTTGCGTGAGGAGGGGGTGGGGGGTGAATCCACCGGAGCTCCGCCCCTCACCCACGTGACGTGTTGAGAGCGTAGGGGTGGGAGAGAGAGTGGGTTGGGTGAATGGGGTGAGGGGCGTGGGCGTGGGTGGGGGTAGTTTCGTGGGTGGGGGTTGCGTGTGGGGGGGGGTGAATCCACCGGAGCTCCGCCCCTCGCCCACGTGATGCGTGACGTCAGGGCGCGAGAGAGCCGAGGAGAAGACAAGATGGCGGCTATGGCGGTGTCTCGCTCTGCGCTGCTGCTGCCGCTGCTGCTGCCGCTGCTGCTGCTGCAAGTGACTGCGATCGCTATGAGCGGTGAGTCGGCGGCTGTCTCGCTGGTCGTGCCGTCTTATTGGCGAGGCTTTGTGTGTGTGTTTGTTTGGGTAAGTTTGTTCTGTTTTCCCAAGTGCACCTAGCCTGGCACGAGCGGCGTTGATAACGGTGGTGGGCGGGGGCGGTGCGGGCGGTGCGGATCTGTGAGGGGGTGTTCGATGTCTCAAAGTGAACCTAGCCTGGCACACGAGGCTGGTGCGGTAACGGGGAGCGGTGGCGCAGTGGTTAGCGACTGGGTTGAACGTCGCCACTGGGGGGGGGTGGGAGGGAGACAAAGGCGGCCGGGCGTGGTGCTGTGTCACATGTTGTAGCAGCTGCTGCTGCTGCTGACTCGCTAGCAGCACTTGCCCCTACAGCCTGTTGAAGGCTACACGGGGGAGCTTTGTCTTTCCTGGACACAGTCTCCCTCGCGTGTCAGACCTTCATCATAGGTGACACTTCATAGGTGACACTTCATAGGTGACACTTCATAGGTGACACGTCATAGGTGACACGTCATAGGTGACTCTTCATAGGTGACACTTCATAGGTTATACTTCATAGGTGACACTTCATAGGTGACACTTCATAGGTTATACTTCATAGGTGACACTTCATAGGTGATACTCATAGGTGACACTTCATAGGTGACACGTCATAGGTGACACTTTATAGGTGACACTTCATAGGTGACACTTCATAGGTGACGCTTCATAGGTGACACTTCATAGGTGACACTTCATAGGTGACACTTCATAGGTGATACCACAGGTGATACTTCATAGGTGATACTTCATAGGTGACACTTCATAGGTGATACTTCATAGGTGACACTTCATAGGTGATACTTCATAGGTGACACTTCATAGGTGATACTTCATAGGTGACACTTCATAGGTGATACTTCATAGGTGATACTTCATAGGTGATACTTCATAGTTGCCACTTCATAGGTGATACTTCATAGGTGATACTTCATAGGTGACACTTCATAGGTGACACTTCATAGGTGATACTTCATAGGTGATACTTCATAGGTGACACTTCATAGGTGACACTTCATAGGTGATACTTCATAGGTGACACTTCATAGGTGACACTTCATAGGTGATACATCATAGGTGATACTTCATAGGTGACACTTCATAGGTGACACTTCATAGGTGACACTTCATAGGTGATACTCATAGGTGACACATCATAGGTGACACGTCATAGGTGACACTTCATAGGTGACACTTCATAGGTGACACTTCATAGGTGACACTTCATAGGTGACACGTCATAGGTGACACGTCATAGGTGACACTTCATAGGTGACACTTCATAGGTGACACTTCATAGGTTATACTTCATAGGTGACACTTCATAGGTGACACTTCATAGGTTATACTTCATAGGTGACACTTCATAGGTGATACTCATAGGTGACACTTCATAGGTGACACGTCATAGGTGACACTTCATAGGTGACACTTCATAGGTGATACTTCATAGGTGATACTTCATAGGTGACACTTCATAGGTGATACTTCATAGGTGACACTTCATAGGTGACACTTCATAGGTGACACTTCATAGGTGACACTTCATAGGTGATACTCATAGGTGACACGTCATAGGTGACACTTCATAGGTGACACTTCATAGGTGACACTTCATAGGTGACACTTCATAGGTGACACTTCATAGGTTATACTTCATAGGTGACACTTCATAGGTGATACTCATAGGTGACACTTCATAGGTGACACGTCATAGGTGACACTTTATAGGTGACACTTCATAGGTGACACTTCATAGGTGACACTCATAGGTGACGCTTCATAGGTGACACTTCATAGGTGACACTTCATAGGTGACACTTCATAGGTGACACTTCATAGGTGACACTTCATAGGTGATACCACAGGTGATACTTCATAGGTGATACTTCATAGGTGACACTTCATAGGTGATACTTCATAGGTGACACTTCATAGGTGATACTTCATAGGTGACACTTCATAGGTGATACTTCATAGGTGACACTTCATAGGTGATACTTCATAGGTGATACTTCATAGGTGATACTTCATAGGTGACACTTCATAGTTGACACTTCATAGGTGATACTTCATAGGTGATACTTCATAGGTGACACTTCATAGGTGACACTTCATAGGTGATACTTCATAGGTGATACTTCATAGGTGACACTTCATAGGTGATACTTCATAGGTGATACTTCATAGGTGACACTTCATAGGTGACAATTCATAGGTGATACATCATAGGTGATACTTCATAGGTGACACTTCATAGGTGACACTTCATAGGTGACACTTCATAGGTGACACTTCATAGGTGATACTCATAGGTGACACGTCATAGGTGACACTTCATAGGTGACACTTCATAGGTGACACTTCATAGGTGACACTTCATAGGTTATACTTCATAGGTGACACTTCATAGGTGATACTCATAGGTGACACGTCATAGGTGACACGTCATAGGTGACACTTCATAGGTGACACTTCATAGGTGACACTTCATAGGTTATACTTCATAGGTGACACTTCATAGGTGACACTTCATAGGTTATACTTCATAGGTGACACTTCATAGGTGATACTCATAGGTGACACTTCATAGGTGACACGTCATAGGTGACACTTCATAGGTGACACTTCATAGGTGATACTTCATAGGTGATACTTCATAGGTGACACTTCATAGGTGATACTTCATAGGTGATACTTCATAGGTGACACTTCATAGGTGATACATCATAGGTGATACTTCATAGGTGACACTTCATAGGTGACACTTCATAGGTGACACTTCATAGGTGATACTCATAGGTGACACGTCATAGGTGACACGTCATAGGTGACACTTCATAGGTGACACTTCATAGGTGACACTTCATAGGTGACACTTCATAGGTGACACTTCATAGGTTATACTTCATAGGTGACACTTCATAGGTGATACTCATAGGTGACACGTCATAGGTGACACGTCATAGGTGACACTTCATAGGTGACACCTCATAGGTGACACTTCATAGGTTATACTTCATAGCTGACACTTCATAGGTGACACTTCATAGGTTATACTTCATAGGTGACACTTCATAGGTGATACTCATAGGTGACACTTCATAGGTGACATGTCATAGGTGACACTTTATAGGTGACACTTCATAGGTGACACTTCATAGGTTATACTTCATAGGTGACACTTCATAGGTGACACTTCATAGTTGATACTTCATAGGTGATACTTCATAGGTGACACTTCATAGGTGACACTTCATAGGTGATACTTCATAGGTGATACTTCATAGGTGACACTTCATAGGTGACACTTCATAGGTGACACTCATAGGTGACGCTTCATAGGTGACACTTCATAGGTGACACTTCATAGGTGACACTTCATAGGTGATACCACAGGTGATACCACAGGTGATACTTCATAGGTGATACTTCATAGGTGACACTTCATAGGTGATACTTCATAGGTGACACTTCATAGGTGATACTTCATAGGTGACACTTCATAGGTGATACTTCATAGGTGACACTTCATAGGTGATACTTCATAGGTGATACTTCATAGGTGATACTTCATAGTTGACACTTCATAGGTGATACTTCATAGGTGATACTTCATAGGTGACACTTCATAGGTGACACTTCATAGGTGATACTTCATAGGTGATACTTCATAGGTGACACTTCATAGGTGACACTTCATAGGTGATACTTCATAGGTGATACTTCATAGGTGACACTTCATAGGTGACACTTCATAGGTGATACTTCATAGGTGACACTTGATAGGTGACACTTCATAGGTGACACTCATAGGTGACGCTTCATAGGTGATACTCATAGGTGACACTTCATAGGTGACACTTCATAGGTGACACTTCATAGGTGACACTTCATAGGTGACACTCATAGGTGACACTTCATAGGTGACGCTTCATAGGTGACATTTCATAGGTGACACTTCATAGGTGACACTTCATAGGTGACGCTTCATAGGTGATACTCATAGGTGACACTTCATAGGTGACGCTTCATAGGTGACACTTCATAGGTGACACTTCATAGGTGACACTTCATAGGTGACACTTCATAGGTGATACTTCAATGTGTGATGTCCACTTCCGCGGGTTCCGTTCCCAGTGAACCACAGAGAGTCACTTGAAGAAGCAGGCAGCTCAGAGGCAGCTCTGTGATGTCCACTTCCGCGGGTTCCGTTCCCAGTGAACCACAGAGAGTCACTTGAAGAAGCAGGCAGCTCAGAGGCAGCTCTGTGTTGTTCATGGCCACCGCGAGGAGGGAGCTTTCGCAACGAGAGTCTAGCCACCACCACCACAACAACAATCTGCTTTTAACGTTTAGTTTTTTTGTCCTTCCCCCGCACTTCCGATTCGCACGGTTGGCTACGTTACGGTTGTGCGAAAGAAGTTCAGCGTGCATATAGACGTACCCCTCCGCCCAGGAGTGGGTCACCTTAGCTGATTTTGTTTCAAGCGGGTGAAAACGCAAGAGGCCACGATAAAATCTTATCGGTCCCCGTGTAATTCTCTGGGTATGGGTCTCTGTGTGAGTCTGCGGGTATCTGTGTGAGTCTACGGGTCTCTGTGTGAGTCTATGGGTCTCTGTGGGAGTCTACGGGCATCTGTGTGAGTCTACGGGTATCTGTGTGAGTCTACGTGTCTCTGTTTGAGTCTACGGGTCTCTGTGTGAGTCTACGGTTCTCTGTATGAATCTACGGGTATCTGTGTAAAGTCTATGGCTCTCTGTGAGTCTTTGGGTCTCCGTGTGAGTCTATGGGTCTCTGTGTGAGTCTACGGGCATCTGTGTGAGTCTACGGGTCTCTGTGTGAGTCTACGGGTCTCTGTGTGAGTCTACGGGTATCTGTGTGAGTCTACGGGTCTCTGTGTGAGTCTACGGGTCTCTGTGTGAGTCTACGGGTCTCTGTGTGAGTCTACGGGTCTCTGTGTGAGTCTATGGGTCTATGTGTGAGTCTACGGGTCTCTGTGTGAGTCTACGGGTCTCTGTGTGAGTCTACGGGTATCTGTGTGAGTCTACGGGTGTCTGTGTGAGTCTATGGGTATATGTGTGAGTCTACGGGTATCTGTGTAAAGTCTATGGGTCTCTGTGAGTCTATGGGTCTCCGTGTGAGTCTACAGGTCTCTGTGTAAGTCTACGGGTGTCTGTGTGAGTCTACGGGTGTCTGTGTGAGTCTACGGGTATTTGTGTGAGTCTATGGGTCTCTGTGTGAGTCTATGGGTATATGTGTGAGTCTACGGGTATCTGTGTAAAGTCTATGGGTCTCTGTGAGTCTATGGGTCTCCGTATGAGTCTACAGGTCTCTGTGTGAGTCTACGGGTCTCTGTGTGAGTCTACTTGAAGATATTACTTCACAACCGTGTCACCACCACCACCCCCTTTCCCCCCTCTTTGCAGCCGTCTCGTGGATGGAGAAAGTGCAGGGGGAGACGGTGGTGCTGGGCTGCACCTGGACGGGCAACCCCACGGACACCGAGGTCCTGGACGTGGAGTGGTTCCTGCAGATGCCCACTACGAACATCTACGTGAGAAAGAGAGAGGGATACAGAGACGCACATCGCTACTCAGAGATGCCTGTAGCTTCTACTCAGAGACGCCCGTAGCTCCTACTCAGAGACGCCCGTAGCTCCTACTCAGAGACGCCTGTAGCTCCTACTCAGAGACGCCCGTAGCTCCTACTCAGAGACGCCTGTAGCTCCTGCTCAGAGACGCCCGTAGCTCCTACTCAGAGACGCCCGTAGCTCCTACTCAGAGACGCCCGTAGCTCCTACTCAGAGACGCCTGTAGCTCCTACACAGAGACGCCCATAGCTCCTACTCAGAGACGCCTGTAGCTCCTACTCAGAGACGCCTGTAGCTCCTACTCAGAGACGCCCGTAGCTCCTACTCAGAGACGCCCGTAGCTCCTACTCAGAGACGCCCTTAGCTCCTACTCAGAGACGCCTGTAGCTCGTACTCAGAGATGCCTGTAGCTCCTACTCAAAGACGCCTGTAGCTCCTACTCAGAGACGCCCGTAGCTCCTACGCAGAGACTCCCTTGGGCTCCTATTCAGAGACGCCCGTAGCTCCTACTCAGAGACGCCCGTAGCTCCTACTCAGAGACGCCCATCGGACACGCAGAGACGCCTGTAGCTCCTACTCAGAGACTCCCTTGGGCTCCTACTCAGAGACGCCCGTAGCTCCTATGTAGAAGTCCGCAGGCTCCTACACAGGCACCAGCAGGCTCCTACACAGGCACCAGCAGGCTCCTACACAGGCACCAGCAGGCTCCTACACAGACACCAGTAGGCTCCTACACAGACACCAGCAGGCTCCTACACAGACACCAGCAGGCTCCTACACAGACACCAGCAGGCTCCTACACAGGCACCAACAGGTTCCTACACACGCACCAGCAGGCTCCTACACAGACACCAACAGGCTCCTACACAGGCACCAACAGGCTCCTACACAGGCACCAGCAGGCTCCTACACAGGCACCAGCAGGCTCCTACACACACACACCAGCAGGCTCCTACACAGACACCAGCAGGCTCCTACACAGGCACCAACAGGCTCCTACACAGGCACCAGCAGGCTCCTACACAGGCACCAGCAGGCTCCTACACACACACCAGCAGGCTCCTACACAGGCACCAGCAGGCTCCTACACACACACCAGCAGGCTCCTACACAGACACCAGCAGGCTCCTACACAGGCACCAACAGGCTCCTACACACACACCAGCAGGATCCTACACAGACACCAGCAGGCTCCTACACAGACACCAGCAGGCTCCTACACACACACCAGCAGGCTCCTACACAGGCACCAGCAGGCTCCTACACAGACACCAGCAGGCTCCTACACAGGCGCCCGTAGGATCCTACACAGAAGCCGCCCCCACAGGCTCCTACACAGGCACCAGCAGGCTCCTACACAGAAGCCGCCCCCACAGGCTCCTACACAGAAGCCGCCCCCACAGGCTCCTACACAGAAGCCGCCCCCACAGGCTCCTACACAGAAGCCGCCCTCACAGGCTCGTACAGAATCAGAATTCACCTTCTTGGTTCTTTCGGTAAAGTCACCGCCACATAGACTGGAAATAAAATAATGAAATAAAATAATAATAATGCGATTCTCACGACGTTTCGGCCACAACACAAGTGGGCCTTCTTCAGGTGAAGAAACAGGGCTATCAAGAAGACGGAACTTGAATGAACGCTGTCAGGCAAGGACCGCGTCTTTTGAAGCTGTGTGGGCGAAGTTGAATTAGCATGTTACCAGCCTCACCTCCGGAGAGGGAGGTGGGATGGTAACATGCTAATTCAACTCTGCCCACACATATTCTTAGCTCTTTCGGTAAAGTCACGTTGAAGGGCAACAATAAAATAATAAAATATATTAAAATAATAAAATATATAAAACAATAATTTTTTATTGTTTTATATATATTTTATTATTTTATTGTTTCCCTTCAACGTGACTTTACCGAAAGAGCTAACAATATGAATCACTGCAGTCACGAAAGCTTTAAATCAAAATTCCGCCCACACAGCTTCAAAAGACGTGGTCCTTGCTTAACAGCGTTCATTCAAGCTCCGTCTTCTTGATAGCCCTGTTTCTTCACCTGAAGAAGGCCACTTGTGTTGTGGCCGAAACGTCGTGAGAATTGCATTATTACTTGACTTCATTATTTTATTTCCAGTCTACGTGGCGGTGACTTTACCGAAAGAACCAAGAATGTGAATCCCTGCAGTCACGAAAGCTTTAAATCGAAACAGAATCGGAATATGTATATACACTGCAGGAGGAATCCGATGAGCTGTAAAGCTCTTTGTTCACAGATGGGGTGGGTCAGAACGTTCCAACAACAAACGGCTACAAGAACACGTGTCAGGAGTGCAACGTATAGGAAAACAAATCAATTGAACAGTATAAAAATAAATGTAAATTTAAACCTGGTAAAGCCCACTGAACTATTAGGGTCTTATTCTTGGTTCTTTCGGTAAAGTCACCGCCACGTAGAAGGGAAACAATAAAATAATAAAAATATAAAACAATAAAATTCTCACGACGTTTCGACTGCAACACAAGAAGCAATCATCGTCAGGTGTGAAAACCACAGCAAGAACAATTTGAATAAAAATGGCGGGTTTTTTTTAACGTCAGCACCACGGAGAGCGATTTGGAAGTTTGTTCAGATGGACGAGTCCATCTATGTTCGGAAAAGAGGAGGGGGGAGACGAAAATAATGGATGCGGTCTGAAAGTCACCGTAAGCGTGAACAATCAATCAAGACCCGAAATGGTTTAGCAAATCCTTCCAACGATTGCTAAGCCCAGAATCCATCTCCTCGGTTGAAATTGTCTCCGTGTTTGTATATGCGGATAGCCTCATGAACGAATCTCTCTTGGTAACCGTAATCGTGAACAATCAATTAAGACCCCAAATGGTTTATCAAATTCTTCCAACGATTGCTAAGCCCAGAATCCATCTCCTCGGTTGAAATTGTCTCCGTGTTTGTACGTGCGGATAGCCTCATGAACGAAACTCTCTTGGTAACCGTAAGCGTGAACAATCAATTAAGACCCGAAATGGTTTATCAAATCCTTCCAACGATTGCTAAGCCCAGAATCCATCTTCTCGGTTGAAATTGTCTCCGTGTTTGTATATGCGGATAGCCTCATGAACGAATCTCTCTTGGTAACCGTAAGCGTGAACAATCAATTAAGACCCCAAATGGTTTATCAAATCCTTCCAACGATTGCTAAGCCCAGAATCCATCTCCTCGGTTGAAATTGTCTCCGTGTTTGTACGTGCGGATAGCCTCATGAACGAATCTCTCTTGGTAACCGTAAGGGTGAACAAGCAATTAAGACCCCAAATGGTTGATCAAATCCTTCCAATGATTGCTAAGCCCAGAATCCATCTCCTCGGTTGAAATTGTCTCCGTGTTTGTACGTGCGGATAGCCTCATGAACGAATCTCTCTTGGTAACTGTAAGCGTGAACAATCAATTAAGACCCCAAATGGTTTGTCAAATCCTTCCAACGATTGCTAAGCCCAGAATCCATCTCCTCGGTTGAAATTGTCTCCGTGTAGGTACGTGCGGATAGCCTCATGAACGAATCTCTCTTGGTAACCGTAAGCGTGAACAATCAAGACCCCAAATGGTTAGTCAAATCCTTCCGACGATTGCTAAGCCCAGAATCCATCTCCTCGGTTGAAATTGTCTCCGTGTAGGTACGTGCGGATAGCCTCACGGCGGCGGCGGTGGCGATGGCGGAGCCCTTTTTGTCCGTCCCCCACCCCCCTGCCCTCAGGTTGCCACGTTCGCCGGGGGCGAGGGGCACATCTACCCGGACTTCGCGTCCCGCGTGCGATTCGCCCGCAACGCGACGCGGATGGACGCGTCGCTGCAGATCGCCGGGCTGCGGGCGAGCGACGCCGGCGTCTACACGTGCAAGGTGAAGTTCGGCACTTTCATCAAGCTAGAGACCATCAGGCTCACCGTGCTGGGTAACGAACGCACGCACGCGCACACGCACGTACGCACACGCAGGTACGCACGTACACACACGTACACGCACGCACACACACGTACACACACGCATGCACGTACACACGTATACGCACGCACACGCACGTACACACATGCACGCACACGCACGCACACGCACGTACACACGTACACGCACGCACACGCACGTACACACACGCACGCACACGCACGCACGCACGTACACACGTACACGCACATGCACGTACACACATGCACGCACGCGCACATGCACGCATGCACACACACGTACACACACGTACACGCACGCACGTACACACACGCACGCACACACACGCACGTACATGCACGCACGCACGCACGTACAACAACAACAACCGCCATTCGCCACTAAGTGGCGGTGACGTCACCACGACGCTTGTGCCAGGCTATGTGCACCCTGAGGCCACGTGAAGTGTCGAACGCCCGCTGGCAGGAGGTCACGGGGCAGACCCAGGTGCCACGCACGGGTCGACTGACTGTGGCAACCTGCTGTGCTTTAGCCACCCGGCGCTCCGCTCGTTGTTGTGAGCGTCGCTCCTCCGCCCTCCGTTGTTGTTGGAGGGTGACTGCCTCCAACTGCCCAGTAGCGTCCTTCACGAGCCTCCTCCACAGAGGCCGATCTTGACACCGCTGGTACCAGTCATCGGCAAGTCCACTCAGCTCCACGTCCTCCTGTACCACATCACTCCATCTCTTCTCTAGCCCGTGCCGTGCCCGCGTAGCCCCCTCAATCCGGCCAAACAAAAGCTGTTTCGGCATGCGGTGGCTGTGCATGCGGGCTACATGACCCAGCCATCGCAGCCTTCCCCGCCGGAGGAGCTCACCGATGGGACCTTGCCCAGATCTTTCAAGGATTTGTGAGCTCCTCACACAATCCATTCTGGTTAAACCCAGGATGGATCGTAGGCAGGCCAGCATAAATGTTTCTAACCGGCGAAGATGTTCCATTAGGGGGGTCCACGTTTCGCAAGCGTAGAGAAGGGAGGGAATGACCGTGGCCGAGAAGACCTGAAGCTTAGTGCGGAGCGACAGACCAGGTAGCTTCCACACAGCGTTACGCAACCGATGAAAAGATATTGCCGCTCGACTGATTCGGAGTGAGACCTCTGCTGTTAAACTGGAGCCAGTCATAAGCACACTGCCCAGGTATGGGAAACTCTCCACTCTCTCCACAACTGCCCCATCACCGATTGGGAGTTTTGGGGGCGGAGTGTCCGATGGTACAAAATACCCAGGCAGGTGCTTAGTTTTGGTGGGGCTGATGGTAAGGCCCCACCTCTTAGTGGCACGCTCCAGTCTCAGCAGCAGCGTTTCCAACTCCTCCTCTGAATGAGCAGTTATTACCAAATCATCAGCATACATAACATGGTTGAGCAATAGGGAGCCATCCCTTGACCGCACCCGGGCGTCGATCAGCCTCCCATTATATCTGTACCATATGGAGATTCCCCCGGTACAGCTATTGAAGGCTTCACGAACTACGTGGTCAAAGTAGATGTTAAATAATGTGGGAGCCAGAGGACATCCCTGTCACACCCCAAGGTTAACAGGGAATGGCTCTGACTCCCGGCCACGTAGTTTTACCCGGGCCCGCTCACCATCATGAAGGTCCTTAATGATCGTGAGCAGAGGGTCAGGTACTCCAAAAGCACGAAGAACAACCCAGAGCCCAGGCCTACTGATGGTATCATAGGCCTTGACCAGGTCAATAAAGCAGAGATGTAGGTCTTGTTGGAATTCCCTACACCTCTGCTGTAGCAGACGGACAGAAAATATGGCATCTGTGCAGGACCGCCCTTTCCTGAAACCGCATTGGGGCTCCGCAAGCCTCTCCTCAGCATGCCTGGCAAGGCGATGTTGAATAATCCTTGCCAGGACCTTTCCCGGCACACTGAGGAGTGAGATGCCCCTGTAGTTGTTACAGTCTGTGCGGTCCCCCTTCTTAAAAAGGGGGACCACCAGGGCATCCTTCCAATCCTGCGGAACCCATCCAGTGGTCCAGACTGTTGTTATGATGTCATATAGGGCAGTCTGTGCACAAACGCCGCCCTCCCTCATCTCTGCCCGCTGCCTTTTCTGGTCTCAGACTCCGGATCGCCTTCAGTACTTCCTCAACAGATGGCACCTCAGCCAGCCACTCACAGGGGGTGACTTCTTCCAATATTTGATGCACCGCAGCCTCAGCAGGGTCATCCTCACTTTGTGCCACGATGTTTTCCTGGCTGAGGGATTTTCCCTCCCCCAGGACCTCACAGAAATGCTCAGAAAACCTGCAAACCTGTTTCTGGGGGTCGGAGATTGGGTCACCGTTTTTTCCCCTAATGATGGTAATAGGTGTGGCGCTGCAAATTACTTTTTTGATGGAGTTAAATAGAGATTTGTGATCACGGGCCACTGAGGCAGACTCAATCTCCTCAGCAACCCGCGACTACCACCCATCCTTGCAGCGCCTCACGGCTCTCCGAACCTCCGAGCGAAGGCTGCGGTAAGCCTCCACATTCTCTGACGTGGGATTCTGTAGCCGATGACAGTGGGCCTGTCGCTTTTTCTCAACCATCCTGAACACCTCCTCTGTCAGCCAGGGTCTATGGGGAGGTCTGGACCGCGTACCCAAAGCAGCCATTGCAGCTGCATGAGTCACAGTCCTAAACCTCGCCCATTTACCCTCGACATCAGGAGGAGTGGAGGACGATGCCAATCCCAGCCGCAAGCGATGATGAAATTCTCGCTTGCAACTTTCATCAGATAACTGAGACCAGGCCACTTTAGGTTGGAATGGGGTCCTGGGTATACACCCACCACCGGAGTGGAAGAATGGCAGGCACATCTTACAGATGACTAGTCGATGGTCAGAGGGCAGATCAGCTCCACGGTAGGTCCTGGTGTCAAGGACATGGGCTCGCATCCGCTGGTCCGTCACTATGTAGTCCAGCAGATGTTCTTGCTTGGACCCGGCATGCATCCATGATGTTGTGTGGATGCGCCGATGCCGGAACAGCGTGTTGGTAATTACAAGCCCATGGGCTGCACAAACATCTAGCAGCCTCCTACCGTTGTTATTGAGCTGATCTGGCCCATGCCCTCCAATCACTCCAGACCAGGTGCCAGTATCATGACCAACTCGGGCATGGAAGTCACCCAACATGATAACTCTATCCCGAGGGGCCACTTTAGCCAGCACCTGTGACAGGAGGTCATAGAAGGCATCTGACTCATCGGCTTTGCCTGCATCCCTCCACGGATGTTCATCTTTGGTGGGGGCATAAGTAACAACGACCACCATTCCTCGCCTCCGGTTGATGGGAAGGCGAGCCCAAAGTAGCCTGGGACTTACAGCTTCTCACACCTCACCGCTACGCTCCCACGCCCCCTCATTCTTTTGTTCAAAAGAAGAGCCACACCCTGTTGTTTGGCAGTCTGCTGCCCCGAGTAGAGGACGGTCCACCCCTCATGGTGGCAGGAGCCAGAGCCGGTCCACCGGACCTCCTGAATGCCACACAGATCCAGGCGGTACCGTTCCAGCTCCCGACAGAGGAGTGGCAGCCTCTCCTCCGCAGTGAGCGTTCGAACATTCCACGTGGCCACCCGTAGTGGCTTTTCGTTGTTTCTGGAGGAGCCCCGAGGGTAGATATTCAATCTCCTGGCTCCGCCAATTGGGGTTTGGCCAGGAGACGTCATAGACGCCTGGCCCCCCGGGGCCTCCGGCACAAGCTTATTAGTTACATATTTCAGTTTAACTCGTGGTTTAGTGGTAATTAATTGAAGGTGGAGGGGTTACCAGCCCCTCGCACCCGTACACACACGTACACACACGCACGTACACACACACACGTACACGCGCGCACACGCACGTACACGCACGTGCACGCACGCACACACATGCACGTACACGCATGTACACGCACGCACGCACATGCACGCACGTACACACACGTACACACACGTACACACATGCACGTACACACACGCACGTACACGCACGTACACGCACTTGCACGCACGTACGCACGTACACGCACACATGTAGACATACGTACACGCACGTACACGCACGTACGTGCACGCACGCACACACACGTGTGCGTGCGTGCGTGTACGTGTGGGTCTCTGTGGGTCTGGGTGTCTGTGGGTGTCTACGAGTGTACGTGTGCACGTTGAACTTGTTTCGCGCCGTAAAGTAGCCAACCGTGCTGTGGGTCTCTGTGTCTGTGGGTCTCTGTGTCTGTGGGTCTCTGTGGGTCTCTGTGTCTGCGGGTCTCTGTGGGTCTCTGTGAGTCTCTGTGGGTCTCTGTGAGTGTCTCTGTGTCTGTGGGTCTCTGTGGGTCTCTGTGGGTCTCTGTGTCTGCGGGTCTCTGTGGGTCTCTGTGGGTCTCTGTGTCTGCGGGTCTCTGTGGGTCTCTGTGGGTCTCTGTGGGTCTCTGTGTCTGTGGGTCTCTGTGGGTCTCTGTGGGTCTCTGTGAGTGTCTCTGTGAGTCTCTGTGGGTCTCTGTGGGTCTCTGTGGGTCTCTGTGGGTCTCTGTGGGTGTCTCTGTGTCTGTGGGTCTCTGTGAGTGTCTCTGTGTCTGCGGGTCTCTGTGGGTCTCTGTGAGTCTCTGTGGGTCTCTGTGGGTCTCTGTGGGTCTTTGTGGGTGTCTCTGTGTCTGCGAGTCTCTATGGGTCTCTGTGGGTCTCTGTGGGTCTCTGTGGGTTTCTCTGTGTCTGTGGGTCTCTGTGGGTCTCTGTGGGTGTCTCTGTGTCTGCGGGTGTCTGTGGGTCTCTGTGGGTCTCTGTGGGTCTCTGTGAGTGTCTCTGTGTCTGCGGGTCTCTGTGAGTCTCTGTGGGTCTCTCTGGGTCTCTGTGTCTGTGGGTCTCTGGGTCTCTGTGAGTGTCTCTGTGTCTGCGGGTCTCTGTGGGTCTGGGTGTCTGTGGGTCTCTGTGGGTCTGGGTGTCTGTGGGTCTCTGTGGGTCTCTATGGGTGTCTCTGTGTCTACACGTCTGTGTGGTTCTCTGTGAGTCTCTGTGGGTCTCTGCGGGTCTCTGTGGGTCTCTGTGGGTGTCTCTGTGTCTGCGGGTCTCTGTGGGTCTCTGTGAGTCTCTGTGTCTGCGGGTCTCTGTGGGTCTGGGCGTCTGTGGGTCTCTGTGGGTCTCTGGGTGTCTGTGGGTCTCTGTGGGTCTCTGTGGGTCTGGGTGTCTGTGGGTCTCTGTGGGTCTCTGTGGGTCTCTATGTCTGCGGGTCTCTGGGTCTCTGTGAGTCTCTGTGGGTCTCTGTGTCTGCGGGTCTCTGTGGGTCTCTGTTGGTCTGGGTGTCTGTGGGTCTCTGTGGGTGTCTCTGTGTCTGTGGGTCTCTGTGGGTCTGGGTGTCTGTGGGTCTCTGCAGGTGTCTCTGTGTCTGCGGGTCTCTGGGTCTTTGTGGGTGTCTGTGGGTCTCTGTGAGTCTCTGTGAGTGTCTCTGTGTCTGTGGATCTCTGTGAGTCTCTGTGAGTGTCTCTGTGTCTGCGGGTCTCTGTGGGTCTCTGTGGATCTCTGTGTCTGTGGGTCTCTGGGTCTCTGTGAGTGTCTCTGTGTCTGCGGGTCTCTGTGGGTCTGGGTGTCTGTGGGTCTCTGTGGGTCTCTGTGGGTCTGGGTGTCTGTGGGTCTCTGTGCGTCTCTATGGGTGTCTCTGTGTCTGCACGTCTCTGTGGGTCTCTGTGAGTCTCTGTGGGTGTCTCTGTGTCTGCGGGTCTCTGTGGGTCTCTGTGAGTCTCTGTGTCTGCGGGTCTCTGTGGGTCTGGGCGTCTGTGGGTCTCTGTGGGTCTCTGTGGGTCTGGGTGTCTGTGGGTCTCTGTGGGTTTCTGTGGGTCTGGGTGTCTGTGGGTCTCTGTGGGTCTCTGTGGGTCTCTGTGTCTGCGGGTGTCTGGGTCTCTGTGAGTCTCTGTGGGTCTCTGTGGGTGTCTCTGTGTCTGCGGGTCTCTGTGGGTCTCTGTGGGTCTGGGTGTCTGTGGGTCTCTGTGGGTGTCTCTGTGTCTGTGGGTCTCTGTGGGTCTGGGTGTCTGTGGGTCTCTGCAGGTCTCTGTGGGTGTCTCTGTGTCTGCGGGTCTCTGGGTCTCTGTGGGTGTCTGTGTGTCTGCGGGTCTCTGGGTCTCTGTGGGTGTCTCTGTGTCTGCAGGTCTCTGTGGGTCTCTGTGGGTCTCTGTGGGTCTCTGTGAGTGTCTCTGTGTCTGCGGGTCTCTGTGAGTCTCTGTGGGTCTCTCTGGGTCTCTGTGTCTGTGGGTCTCTGGGTCTCTGTGAGTGTCTCTGTGTCTGCGGGTCTCTGTGGGTCTCTGTGAGTCTCTGTGTCTGCGGGTCTCTGTGGGTCTGGGCGTCTGTGGGTCTCTGTGGGTCTCTGGGTGTCTGTGGGTCTCTGTGGGTCTCTGTGGGTCTGGTTGTCTGTGGGTCTCTGTGGGTCTCTGTGGGTCTCTGTGTCTGCGGGTCTCTGTGGGTCTGGGCGTCTGTGGGTCTCTGTGGGTCTCTGGGTGTCTGTGGGTCTCTGTGGGTCTGGGTGTCTGTGGGTCTCTGTGGGTCTCTGTGGGTCTCTGTGTCTGCGGGTCTCTGGGTCTCTGTGAGTCTCTGTGGGTCTCTGTGTCTGCGGGTCTCTGTGGGTCTCTGTTGGTCTGGGTGTCTGTGGGTCTCTGTGGGTGTCTCTGTGTCTGTGGGTCTCTGTGAGTCTGGGTGTCTGTGGGTCTCTGCAGGTCTCTGTGGGTGTCTCTGTGTCTGTGGGTCTCTGGGTCTTTATGGGTGTCTGTGGGTCTCTGTGAGTCTCTGTGAGTGTCTCTGTGTCTGTGGGTCTCTGTGAGTCTCTGTGAGTGTCTCTGTGTCTGCGGGTCTCTGTGGGTCTCTGTGGGTCTCTGTGGGTCTCTGTGTCTGTGGGTCTCTGGGTCTCTGTGAGTGTCTCTGTGTCTGCGGGTCTCTGTGGGTCTGGGTGTCTGTGGGTCTCTGTGGGTCTCTGTGGGTCTGGGTGTCTGTGGGTCTCTGTGGGTCTCTATGGGTGTCTCTGTGTCTGCACGTCTCTGTGGGTCTCTGTGAGTCTCTGTGGGTGTCTCTGTGTCTGCGGGTCTCTGTGGGTCTCTGTGAGTATTTGTGTCTGCGGGTCTCTGTGGGTCTGGGCGTCTGTGGGTCTCTGTGGGTCTCTGTGGGTCTGGGTGTCTGTGGGTCTCTGTGGGTCTCTGTGGGTCTGGGTGTCTGTGGGTCTCTGTGGGTCTCTGTGGGTCTCTGTGTCTGCGGGTCTCTGGGTCTCTGTGAGTCTCTCTGGGTCTCTGTGGGTGTCTCTGTGTCTGCGGGTCTCTGTGGGTCTCTGTGGGTCTGGGTGTCTGTGGGTCTCTGTGGGTGTCTCTGTGTCTGTGGGTTTCTGTGGGTCTGGGTGTCTGTGGGTCTCTGTGAGTCTCTGTGAGTGTCTCTGTGTCTCTGTGTCTGTGGGTCTTTGTGAGTCTCTGTGAGTGTCTCTGTGTCTGCGGGTCTCTGTGGGTCTCTGTGAGTCTCTGTGGGTCTCTGTGGGTCTCTGTGGGTGTCTCTGTGGGTCTCTGTGAGTGTCTCTGTGTCTGTGGGTCTCTGTGGGTGTCTGTGGGTCTCTGTGAGTCTCTCTGGGTCTCTGTGAGTGTCTCTGTGGGTCTCTGTGGGTGTCTCTGTGTCTGCGGCTCTCTGTGGGTGCCCGTGGGTGTCTGGGTGCCCGTGGGTGTCTACGAGTGTTACGTGCGCACGTTGATCTTGTTTCGTCACGTGGCCACAGGCGCCAAACGGAGCGCAACAGAGAGGACTTGGGCCTGTTGTGAGCCCTTTCTCCTGCTGCCCCACCCCCACCCCCCACTGTCCCACCTGGCACAGTGAAGCCGTCCCAGCCCAGCTGCGTGGTGAACGGTTCGCTGCAGCAGGGCGAGGAGCTGTCGCTGCAGTGCCTGTCCACGGAGGGGACGTCGCCCATCAGATATCGGTGGAGCAAGGCCGGCGGGGAGGAGGGTCCCTCACCGTCCGTGCTGGGTGGGTGGCACCTCAGACGGCGCGAGGAACGTGACGAGGACGATGACGACGATGACGACGATGACGACGATGATGACGATGATGACTATGATGATGATGATGAGACCCACAGACTCAACACACATAGAGACCCATAGACTCACCACACAGAGACCCATAGACTCACCACACAGAGAGTCCCACAGACTCACCACACAGAGACCCATAGACTCACCCCACACAGAGACCCATAGACTCACCACACACAGAGACCCACAGACTCACCACACACAGAGACTCATAGACTCACCACACACAGAGACCCATAGACTCACCACACACAGAGACCCATAGACTCACCACACACAGAGACCCATAGACTCACCACACACAGAGACCCATAGACTCACCACACACAGAGACCCATAGTCTCACCACACACAGAGACCCATAGACTCACCACACACAGAGACCCATAGACTCACCACACACAGAGACTCATAGAATCAGCACACAGAGACTCATAGACTCATCACCACACAGAGACTCATAGACTCAGCACACACAGATACTCATAGACTCACCACACAGAGACCCATAGACTCACCACACAGAGACCCATAGACTCACCACACAGAGCCCCATAGACTCACCACACAGAGACCCACAGACTCACCACACAGAGACCCATAGACTCACCACACAGAGACCCACAGACTCACCACACACAGAGACCCACATACTCACCACACAGAGACCCATAGACTCACCACACAGAGACCCATAGACTCATCACACAGAGACCCATAGACTCACCACACACAGAGTCTGTGGGTCTCTGAGACCCATAGAATCACCACACAGAGACCCACAGACTCACCACACACACAGACCCACAGACTCACCACACAGAGACCCATAGACTCACCACACAGAGACCCATAGACTCATCACACAGAGACCCATAGACTCACCACACACAGAGACCCATAGACTCACCACACAGAGACCCACAGACTCACCACACAGAGACCCACCACACAGAGACCCACAGACTCACCACACACAGAGACCCATAGACTCACCACACACAGAGACCCATAAACTCACCACACACAGAGACCCATAGACTCACCACACAGAGACCCATAGACTCACCACACAGAGACCCATAGACTCACCACACAGAGACCCATAGACTCACCACACAGAGACCCACAGACTCACCACACAGAGACCCACAGACTCACCACACCCAGAGACCCATAGACTCACCACACAGAGACCCATAGACTCACCACACAGAGACCCACAGACTCACCACACAGAGACCCATAGAATCATCACACAGAGACCCACAGACTCACCACACAGAGACCCACAGACTCACCACACACAGAGACCCATAGACTCACAAAGAGACCCACAGACTCACCACACAGAGACCCACAGACTCACCACACACAGAGACCCACAGACTCACTCACACAGAGACCCACAGACTCACCACACACACAGACCCACAGACTCACCACACAGAGACCCATAGACTCACCACACAGAGACCCACAGACTCACCACACACAGAGACCCACAGACTCACCACACAGAGACCCATAGACTCACCACACAGAGACCCATAGACTCATCACACACAGAGACCAACAGACTCACCACACACAGAGACCCACAGACTCACCACACAGAGACCCACAGACTCACCACACAGAGACCCACAGACTCACCACACAGAGACCCACAGACTCACCACACAGAGACCCATAGACTCACAAAGAGACCCACAGACTCACCACACAGAGACCCACAGACTCACCACACACAGAGACCCACAGACTCACTCACACAGAGACCCACAGACTCACCACACACAGAGACCCACAGACTCACCACACAGAGACCCATAGACTCACCACACAGAGACCCACAGACTCACCACACACAGAGACCCACAGACTCACCACACAGAGACCCATAGACTCACCACACAGAGACCCATAGACTCATCACACACAGAGACCAACAGACTCACCACACACAGAGACCCACAGACTCACCACACAGAGACCCACAGACTCACCACACAGAGACCCACAGACTCACCACACAGAGACCCACAGACTCACCACACAGAGACCCATAGACTCACCACACACAGAGACCCACAGACTCACCACACACAGACCCACAGACTCACCACACACAGACCCACAGACTCACCACACACAGAGACCCACAGACTCACCACACAGAAACCCACAGACTCACCACACAGAGACCCACAGACTCACCACACAGAGACCCATAGACTCACCACACAGAGACCCACAGACTCACCACACAGAGACCCACAGACTCTCCACACACAGAGACCCATAGACTCACAAAGAGACCCACAGACTCACCACACAGAGAGTCCCACAGACTCACCACACAGAGACCCATAGACTCACCACACACAGAGACCCATAGACTCACCACACACAGAGACCCATAGACTCACCACACACAGAGACCCACAGACTCACCACACACAGAGACTCATAGACTCACCACACACAGAGACCCATAGACTCACCACACACAGAGACCCATAGACTCACCACACACAGAGACCCATAGACTCACCACACACAGAGACCCATAGACTCACCACACACAGAGACCCATAGACTCACCACACACAGAGACCCATAGACTCACCACACACAGAGACCCATAGTCTCACCACACACAGAGACCCATAGACTCACCACACACAGAGACCCATAGACTCACCACACACAGAGACCCATAGACTCACCACACACAGAGACCCATAGACTCACCACACACAGAGACCCATAGTCTCACCACACACAGAGACCCATAGACTCACCACACACAGAGACCCATAGACTCACCACACACAGAGACCCATAGACTCACCACACACAGAGACCCATAGACTCACCACACACAGAGACCCATAGACTCACCACACACAGAGACTCATAGACTCACCACACACAGAGACCCATAGACTCACCACACACAGAGACCCATAGACTCACCACACACAGAGACCCATAGACTCACCACACACAGAGACCCATAGTCTCACCACACACAGATACCCATAGACTTACCACACACAGAGACCCATAGACTCACCACACACAGAGACCCATAGACTCACCACACACAGAGACCCATAGACTCACCACACACAGAGACCCACAGACTCACCACACACAGAGACTCATAGACTCACCACACACAGAGACCCATAGACTCACCACACACAGAGACCCATAGACTCACCACACACAGAGACCCATAGACTCACCACACACAGAGACCCATAGACTCACCACACACAGAGACGCATAGACTCACGACACACAGAGACCCATAGACTCACCACACACAGAGACCCATAGTCTCACCACACACAGAGACCCATAGACTTACCACACACAGAGACCCATAGACTCACCACACACAGAGACTCATAGAATCAGCACACAGAGACTCATAGACTCATCACCACACAGAGACTCATAGACTCAGCACACACAGATACTTATAGACTCACCACACAGAGACCCATAGACTCACCACACAGAGACCCATAGACTCACCACACAGAGACCCATAGACTCACCACACAGAGACCCACAGACTCACCACACAGAGACCCATAGACTCACCACACAGAGACCCACAGACTCACCACACACAGAGACCCACAGACTCACCACACAGAGACCCATAGACTCACCACACAGAGACCCATAGACTCATCACACAGAGACCCATAGACTCACCACACATAGAGACCCATAGACTCACCATACAGAGACCCACAGACTCACCACACAGAGACCCACAGACTCACCACACAGAGACCCACAGACTCACCACACACAGAGACCCATAGACTCACCACACACAGAGACCCATAAACTCACCACACACAGAGACCCATAGACTCACCACACAGAGACCCACAGACTCACCACACAGAGAACCACAGACTCACCACACACAGAGACCCATAGACTCACCACACAGAGACCCATAGACTCACCACACAGAGACCCACAGACTCACCACACAGAGACCCATAGAATCATCACACAGAGACCCACAGACTCACCACACAGAGACCCACAGACTCACCACACACAGAGACCCATAGACTCACAAAGAGACCCACAGACTCACCACACAGAGACCCACAGACTCACCACACACAGAGACCCACAGACTCACTCACACAGAGACCCACAGACTCACCACACACAGAGACCCACAGACTCACCACACAGAGACCCATAGACTCACCACACAGAGACCCACAGACTCACCACACACAGAGACCCACAGACTCACCACACAGAGACCCATAGACTCACCACACAGAGACCCTTAGACTCATCACACACAGAGACCAACAGACTCACCACACACAGAGACCCACAGACTCACCACACACAGACCCACAGACTCACCACACAGAGACCCACAGACTCACCACACAGAGACCCACAGACTCACCACACAGAGACCCATAGACTCACCACACACAGAGACCCACAGACTCACCACACACAGACCCACAGACTCACCACACACAGACCCACAGACTCACCACACACAGAGACCCACAGACTCACCACACAGAAACCCACAGACTCACCACACAGAGACCCACAGACTCACCACACAGAGACCCATAGACTCACCACACAGAGACCCACAGACTCACCACACAGAGACCCACAGACTCTCCACACACAGAGACCCATAGACTCACAAAGAGACCCACAGACTCACCACACAGAGAGTCCCACAGACTCACCACACAGAGACCCATAGACTCACCACACACAGAGACCCATAGACTCACCACACACAGAGACCCATAGACTCACCACACACAGAGACCCACAGACTCACCACACACAGAGACTCATAGACTCACCACACACAGAGACCCATAGACTCACCACACACAGAGACCCATAGACTCACCACACACAGAGACCCATAGACTCACCACACACAGAGACCCATAGACTCACCACACACAGAGACTCATAGACTCACCACACACAGAGACCCATAGACTCACCACACACAGAGACCCATAGACTCACCACACACAGAGACCCATAGACTCACCACACACAGAGACCCATAGTCTCACCACACACAGATACCCATAGACTTACCACACACAGAGACCCATAGACTCACCACACACAGAGACCCATAGACTCACCACACACAGAGACCCATAGACTCACCACACACAGAGACCCACAGACTCACCACACACAGAGACTCATAGACTCACCACACACAGAGACCCATAGACTCACCACACACAGAGACCCATAGACTCACCACACACAGAGACCCATAGACTCACCACACACAGAGACCCATAGACTCACCACACACAGAGACGCATAGACTCACGACACACAGAGACCCATAGACTCACCACACACAGAGACCCATAGTCTCACCACACACAGAGACCCATAGACTTACCACACACAGAGACCCATAGACTCACCACACACAGAGACTCATAGAATCAGCACACAGAGACTCATAGACTCATCACCACACAGAGACTCATAGACTCAGCACACACAGATACTTATAGACTCACCACACAGAGACCCATAGACTCACCACACAGAGACCCATAGACTCACCACACAGAGACCCATAGACTCACCACACAGAGACCCACAGACTCACCACACAGAGACCCATAGACTCACCACACAGAGACCCACAGACTCACCACACACAGAGACCCACAGACTCACCACACAGAGACCCATAGACTCACCACACAGAGACCCATAGACTCATCACACAGAGACCCATAGACTCACCACACATAGAGACCCATAGACTCACCATACAGAGACCCACAGACTCACCACACAGAGACCCACAGACTCACCACACAGAGACCCACAGACTCACCACACACAGAGACCCATAGACTCACCACACACAGAGACCCATAAACTCACCACACACAGAGACCCATAGACTCACCACACAGAGACCCACAGACTCACCACACAGAGAACCACAGACTCACCACACACAGAGACCCATAGACTCACCACACAGAGACCCATAGACTCACCACACAGAGACCCACAGACTCACCACACAGAGACCCATAGAATCATCACACAGAGACCCACAGACTCACCACACAGAGACCCACAGACTCACCACACACAGAGACCCATAGACTCACAAAGAGACCCACAGACTCACCACACAGAGACCCACAGACTCACCACACACAGAGACCCACAGACTCACTCACACAGAGACCCACAGACTCACCACACACAGAGACCCACAGACTCACCACACAGAGACCCATAGACTCACCACACAGAGACCCACAGACTCACCACACACAGAGACCCACAGACTCACCACACAGAGACCCATAGACTCACCACACAGAGACCCATAGACTCATCACACACAGAGACCAACAGACTCACCACACACAGAGACCCACAGACTCACCACACACAGACCCACAGACTCACCACACAGAGACCCACAGACTCACCACACAGAGACCCACAGACTCACCACACAGAGACCCATAGACTCACCACACACAGAGACCCACAGACTCACCACACACAGACCCACAGACTCACCACACACAGACCCACAGACTCACCACACACAGAGACCCACAGACTCACCACACAGAAACCCACAGACTCACCACACAGAGACCCACAGACTCACCACACAGAGACCCATAGACTCACCACACAGAGACCCACAGACTCACCACACAGAGACCCACAGACTCTCCACACACAGAGACCCATAGACTCACAAAGAGACCCACAGACTCACCACACAGAGAGTCCCACAGACTCACCACACAGAGACCCATAGACTCACCACACACAGAGACCCATAGACTCACCACACACAGAGACCCATAGACTCACCACACACAGAGACCCACAGACTCACCACACACAGAGACTCATAGACTCACCACACACAGAGACCCATAGACTCACCACACACAGAGACCCATAGACTCACCACACACAGAGACCCATAGACTCACCACACACAGAGACCCATAGACTCACCACACACAGAGACCCATAGACTCACCACACACAGAGACCCATAGACTCACCACACACAGAGACCCATAGTCTCACCACACACAGAGACCCATAGACTCACCACACACAGAGACCCATAGACTCACCACACACAGAGACCCATAGACTCACCACACACAGAGACCCATAGACTCACCACACACAGAGACCCATAGTCTCACCACACACAGAGACCCATAGACTCACCACACACAGAGACCCATAGACTCACCACACACAGAGACCCATAGACTCACCACACACAGAGACCCATAGACTCACCACACACAGAGACCCATAGACTCACCACACACAGAGACTCATAGACTCACCACACACAGAGACCCATAGACTCACCACACACAGAGACCCATAGACTCACCACACACAGAGACCCATAGACTCACCACACACAGAGACCCATAGTCTCACCACACACAGATACCCATAGACTTACCACACACAGAGACCCATAGACTCACCACACACAGAGACCCATAGACTCACCACACTAGAGACCCACAGACTCACCACACACAGAGACTCATAGACTCACCACACACAGAGACCCATAGACTCACCACACACAGAGACCCATAGACTCACCACACACAGAGACCCATAGACTCACCACACACAGAGACCCATAGACTCACCACACACAGAGACGCATAGACTCACGACACACAGAGACCCATAGACTCACCACACACAGAGACCCATAGTCTCACCACACACAGAGACCCATAGACTTACCACACACAGAGACCCATAGACTCACCACACACAGAGACTCATAGAATCAGCACACAGAGACTCATAGACTCATCACCACACAGAGACTCATAGACTCAGCACACACAAATACTTATAGACTCACCACACAGAGACCCATAGACTCACCACACAGAGACCCATAGACTCACCACACAGAGACCCATAGACTCACCACACAGAGACCCACAGACTCACCACACAGAGACCCATAGACTCACCACACAGAGACCCACAGACTCACCACACACAGAGACCCACAGACTCACCACACAGAGACCCATAGACTCACCACACATAGAGACCCATAGACTCACCATACAGAGACCCAAAGACTCACCACACAGAGACCCATAGACTCACCACACAGAGACCCACAGACTCACCACACAGAGACCCATAGACTCACCACACAGAGACCCACAGACTCACCACACACAGAGACCCATAGACTCATCACACAGAGACCCATAGACTCACCACACATAGAGACCCATAGACTCACCATACAGAGACCCACAGACTCACCACACAGAGACCCACAGACTCACCACACAGAGACCCACAGACTCACCACACACAGAGACCCATAGACTCACCACACACAGAGACCCATAAACTCACCACACACAGAGACCCATAGACTCACCACACAGAGACCCATAGACTCACCACACAGAGACCCACAGACTCACCACACACAGAGACCCGTAGACTCACCACACAGAGACCCATAGACTCACCACACAGAGACCCACAGACTCACCACACCGAGACCCATAGAATCATCACACAGAGACCCACAGACTCACCACACAGAGATCCACAGACTCACCACACACAGAGACCCATAGACTCACAAAGAGACCCACAGACTCACCACACAGAGACCCACAGACTCACCACACACAGAGGCCCACAGACTCACTCCCACAGAGACCCACAGACTCACCACACACAGAGACCCACAGACTCACCACACAGAGACCCATAGACTCACCACACAGAGACCCACAGACTCATCACACACAGAGACCCACAGACTCACCACACAGAGACCCATAGACTCACCACACAGAGACCCATAAACTCATCACACACAGAGACCAACATACTCACCACACACAGAGACCCACAGACTCACCACACAGACACCCACAGACTCACCACACAGAGACTCATAGACTCACCACACAGAGACCCACAGACTCACCACACAGAGACTCACAAACTCACCACACACAGAGACCCACAGACTCACCACACAGAGACCCACAGACTCACCACACAGAGACCCACAGACTCACCACACACAGAGACCCACAGACTCACCACACAGAGACCCACATACTCACCACTCAGAGACCCACAGACTCACTACACAGAGACCCACAGACTCACCACACACAGAGACCCACAGACTCATCACACAGAGACCCACAGACTCACCACACAGAGACCCACAGAATCACCACACAGAGACCCACAGACTCACCACACAGAGACCCATAGACTCACCACACACAGAGACCCACAGACTCACCACACAGAGACCCACAGACTCTCCACACACAGAGACCCATAGACTCACAAAGAGACCCACAGACTCACCACACAGAGAGTCCCACAGACTCACCACACAGAGACCCATAGACTCACCACACACAGAGACCCATAGACTCACCACACACAGAGACCCATAGACTCACCACACACAGAGACCCACAGACTCACCACACACAGAGACTCATAGACTCACCACACACAGAGACCCATAGACTCACCACACACAGAGACCCATAGACTCACCACACACAGAGACCCATAGACTCACCACACACAGAGACCCATAGACTCACCACACACAGAGACCCATAGACTCACCACACACAGAGACCCATAGACTCACCACACACAGAGACCCATAGTCTCACCACACACAGAGACCCATAGACTCACCACACACACAGACCCATAGACTCACCACACACAGAGACCCATAGACTCACCACACACAGAGACCCATAGACTCACCACACACAGAGACCCATAGTCTCACCACACACAGAGACCCATAGACTCACCACACACAGAGACCCATAGACTCACCACACACAGAGACCCATAGACTCACCACACACAGAGACTCATAGACTCACCACACACAGAGACCCATAGACTCACCACACACAGAGACCCATAGACTCACCACACACAGAGACCCATAGACTCACCACACACAGAGAGCCATAGTCTCACCACACACAGATACCCATAGACTTACCACACACAGAGACCCATAGACTCACCACACACAGAGACCCATAGACTCACCACACACAGAGACCCATAGACTCACCACACACAGAGACCCACAGACTCACCACACACAGAGACTCATAGACTCACCACACACAGAGACCCATAGACTCACCACACACAGAGACCCATAGACTCACCACACACAGAGACCCATAGACTCACCACACACAGAGACCCATAGACTCACCACACACAGAGACGCATAGACTCACGACACACAGAGACCCATAGACTCACCACACACAGAGACCCATAGTCTCACCACACACAGAGACCCATAGACTTACCACACACAGAGACCCATAGACTCACCACACACAGAGACTCATAGAATCAGCACACAGAGACTCATAGACTCATCACCACACAGAGACTCATAGACTCAGCACACACAGATACTTATAGACTCACCACACAGAGACCCATAGACTCACCACACAGAGACCCATAGACTCACCACACAGAGACCCATAGACTCACCACACAGAGACCCACAGACTCACCACACAGAGACCCATAGACTCACCACACAGAGACCCACAGACTCACCACACACAGAGACCCACAGACTCACCACACAGAGACCCATAGACTCACCACACAGAGACCCATAGACTCATCACACAGAGACCCATAGACTCACCACACATAGAGACCCATAGACTCACCATACAGAGACCCACAGACTCACCACACAGAGACCCACAGACTCACCACACAGAGACCCACAGACTCACCACACACAGAGACCCATAGACTCACCACACACAGAGACCCATAAACTCACCACACACAGAGACCCATAGACTCACCACACAGAGACCCACAGACTCACCACACAGAGAACCACAGACTCACCACACACAGAGACCCATAGACTCACCACACAGAGACCCATAGACTCACCACACAGAGACCCACAGACTCACCACACAGAGACCCATAGAATCATCACACAGAGACCCACAGACTCACCACACAGAGACCCACAGACTCACCACACACAGAGACCCATAGACTCACAAAGAGACCCACAGACTCACCACACAGAGACCCACAGACTCACCACACACAGAGACCCACAGACTCACTCACACAGAGACCCACAGACTCACCACACACAGAGACCCACAGACTCACCACACAGAGACCCATAGACTCACCACACAGAGACCCACAGACTCACCACACACAGAGACCCACAGACTCACCACACAGAGACCCATAGACTCACCACACAGAGACCCATAGACTCATCACACACAGAGACCAACAGACTCACCACACACAGAGACCCACAGACTCACCACACACAGACCCACAGACTCACCACACAGAGACCCACAGACTCACCACACAGAGACCCACAGACTCACCACACAGAGACCCATAGACTCACCACACACAGAGACCCACAGACTCACCACACACAGACCCACAGACTCACCACACACAGACCCACAGACTCACCACACACAGAGACCCACAGACTCACCACACAGAAACCCACAGACTCACCACACAGAGACCCACAGACTCACCACACAGAGACCCATAGACTCACCACACAGAGACCCACAGACTCACCACACAGAGACCCACAGACTCTCCACACACAGAGACCCATAGACTCACAAAGAGACCCACAGACTCACCACACAGAGAGTCCCACAGACTCACCACACAGAGACCCATAGACTCACCACACACAGAGACCCATAGACTCACCACACACAGAGACCCATAGACTCACCACACACAGAGACCCACAGACTCACCACACACAGAGACTCATAGACTCACCACACACAGAGACCCATAGACTCACCACACACAGAGACCCATAGACTCACCACACACAGAGACCCATAGACTCACCACACACAGAGACCCATAGACTCACCACACACAGAGACCCATAGACTCACCACACACAGAGACCCATAAACTCACCACACACAGAGACCCATAGACTCACCACACAGAGACCCACAGACTCACCACACAGAGAACCACAGACTCACCACACACAGAGACCCATAGACTCACCACACAGAGACCCATAGACTCACCACACAGAGACCCACAGACTCACCACACAGAGACCCATAGAATCATCACACAGAGACCCACAGACTCACCACACACAGAGACCCATAGACTCACCACACACAGAGACCCATAGACTCACCACACACAGAGACCCATAGACTCACCACACATTTAGACTCATAGACTCACCACACACAGAGACCCATAGACTCACCACACACAGAGACCCATAGACTCACCACACACAGAGACCCACAGACTCACCACACACAGAGACCCATAGTCTCACCACACACAGATACCCATAGACTTACCACACACAGAGACCCATAGACTCACCACACACAGAGACCCATAGACTCACCACACTAGAGACCCACAGACTCACCACACACAGAGACTCATAGACTCACCACACACAGAGACCCATAGACTCACCACACACAGAGACCCATAGACTCACCACACACAGAGACCCATAGACTCACCACACACAGAGACCCATAGACTCACCACACACAGAGACGCATAGACTCACGACACACAGAGACCCATAGACTCACCACACACAGAGACCCATAGTCTCACCACACACAGAGACCCATAGACTTACCACACACAGAGACCCATAGACTCACCACACACAGAGACTCATAGAATCAGCACACAGAGACTCATAGACTCATCACCACACAGAGACTCATAGACTCAGCACACACAAATACTTATAGACTCACCACACAGAGACCCATAGACTCACCACACAGAGACCCATAGACTCACCACACAGAGACCCATAGACTCACCACACAGAGACCCACAGACTCACCACACAGAGACCCATAGACTCACCACACAGAGACCCACAGACTCACCACACACAGAGACCCACAGACTCACCACACAGAGACCCATAGACTCACCACACATAGAGACCCATAGACTCACCATACAGAGACCCACAGACTCACCACACAGAGACCCATAGACTCACCACACAGAGACCCACAGACTCACCACACAGAGACCCATAGACTCACCACACAGAGACCCACAGACTCACCACACACAGAGACCCATAGACTCATCACACAGAGACCCATAGACTCACCACACATAGAGACCCATAGACTCACCATACAGAGACCCACAGACTCACCACACAGAGACCCACAGACTCACCACACAGAGACCCACAGACTCACCACACACAGAGACCCATAGACTCACCACACACAGAGACCCATAAACTCACCACACACAGAGACCCATAGACTCACCACACAGAGACCCATAGACTCACCACACAGAGACCCATAGACTCACCACACAGATACCCATAGACTCACCACACAGAGACCCACAGACTCACCACACAGAGACCCACAGACTCACCACACACAGAGACCCGTAGACTCACCACACAGAGACCCATAGACTCACCACACAGAGACCCACAGACTCACCACACCGAGACCCATAGAATCATCACACAGAGACCCACAGACTCACCACACAGAGATCCACAGACTCACCACACACAGAGACCCATAGACTCACAAAGAGACCCACAGCCTCACCACACAGAGACCCACAGACTCACCACACACAGAGGCCCACAGACTCACTCCCACAGAGACCCACAGACTCACCACACACAGAGACCCACAGACTCACCACACAGAGACCCATAGACTCACCACACAGAGACCCACAGACTCATCACACACAGAGACCCACAGACTCACCACACAGAGACCCATAGACTCACCACACAGAGACCCATAAACTCATCACACACAGAGACCAACATACTCACCACACACAGAGACCCACAGACTCACCACACAGACACCCACAGACTCACCACACAGAGACTCATAGACTCACCACACAGAGACCCACAGACTCACCACACAGAGACTCACAAACTCACCACACACAGAGACCCACAGACTCACCACACAGAGACCCACAGACTCACCACACAGAGACCCACAGACTCACCACACACAGAGACCCACAGACTCACCACACAGAGACCCACATACTCACCACACAGAGACCCACAGACTCACTACACAGAGACCCACAGACTCACCACACACAGAGACCCACAGACTCATCACACAGAGACCCACAGACTCACCACACAGAGACCCACAGAATCACCACACAGAGACCCACAGACTCACCACACAGAGACCCATAGACTCACCACACACAGCGACCCACAGACTCACCACACACAGACCCACAGACTCACCACACACAGAGACCCATAGACTCACCACACACAGAGACCCATAGACTCACCACACACAGAGACCCATAGACTCACCACACACAGAGACCCATAGTCTCACCACACACAGAGACCCATAGACTCACCACACACAGAGACCCATAGACTCACCACACACAGAGACCCATAGACTCACCACACACAGAGACCCATAGACTCACCACACACAGAGACCCATAGACTCACCACACACAGAGACTCATAGACTCACCACACACAGAGACCCATAGACTCACCACACACAGAGACCCATAGACTCACCACACACAGAGACCCATAGACTCACCACACACAGAGACCCATAGTCTCACCACACACAGATACCCATAGACTTACCACACACAGAGACCCATAGACTCACCACACACAGAGACCCATAGACTCACCACACACAGAGACCCATAGACTCACCACACACAGAGACCCACAGACTCACCACACACAGAGACTCATAGACTCACCACACACAGAGACCCATAGACTCACCACACACAGAGACCCATAGACTCACCACACACAGAGACCCATAGACTCACCACACACAGAGACCCATAGACTCACCACACACAGAGACGCATAGACTCACGACACACAGAGACCCATAGACTCACCACACACAGAGACCCATAGTCTCACCACACACAGAGACCCATAGACTTACCACACACAGAGACCCATAGACTCACCACACACAGAGACTCATAGAATCAGCACACAGAGACTCATAGACTCATCACCACACAGAGACTCATAGACTCAGCACACACAGATACTTATAGACTCACCACACAGAGACCCATAGACTCACCACACAGAGACCCATAGACTCACCACACAGAGACCCATAGACTCACCACACAGAGACCCACAGACTCACCACACACAGAGACCCACAGACTCACCACACAGAGACCCATAGACTCACCACACAGAGACCCATAGACTCACCACACATAGAGACCCATAGACTCACCATACAGAGACCCACAGACTCACCACACAGAGACCCACAGACTCACCACACAGAGACCCACAGACTCACCACACACAGAGACCCATAGACTCACCACACACAGAGACCCATAAACTCACCACACACAGAGACCCATAGACTCACCACACAGAGACCCATAGACTCACCACACAGAGACCCATAGACTCACCACACAGAGACCCATAGACTCACCACACAGAGACCCACAGACTCACCACACAGAGACCCACAGACTCATCACACACAGAGACCCGTAGACTCACCACACAGAGACCCATAGACTCACCACACAGAGACCCACAGACTCACCACACAGAGACCCATAGAATCATCACACAGAGACCCACAGACTCACCACACAGAGACCCACAGACTCACCACACACAGAGACCCATAGACTCACAAAGAGACCCACAGACTCACCACACAGAGACCCACAGACTCACCACACACAGAGACCCACAGACTCACTCCCACAGAGACCCACAGACTCACCACACACAGAGACCCACAGACTCACCACACAGAGACCCATAGACTCACCACACAGAGACCCACAGACTCATCACACACAGAGACCCATAGACTCACCACACACAGAGACCCATAGACTCACCACACACAGAGACCCATAGACTCACCACACACAGAGACCCATAGACTCACCACACACAGAGACGCATAGACTCACGACACACAGAGACCCATAGACTCACCACACACAGAGACCCATAGTCTCACCACACACAGAGACCCATAGACTTACCACACACAGAGACCCATAGACTCACCACACACAGAGACTCATAGAATCAGCACACAGAGACTCATAGACTCATCACCACACAGAGACTCATAGACTCAGCACACACAGATACTTATAGACTCACCACACAGAGACCCATAGACTCACCACACAGAGACCCATAGACTCACCACACAGAGACCCATAGACTCACCACACAGAGACCCACAGACTCACCACACACAGAGACCCACAGACTCACCACACAGAGACCCATAGACTCACCACACAGAGACCCATAGACTCACCACACATAGAGACCCATAGACTCACCATACAGAGACCCACAGACTCACCACACAGAGACCCACAGACTCACCACACAGAGACCCACAGACTCACCACACACAGAGACCCATAGACTCACCACACACAGAGACCCATAAACTCACCACACACAGAGACCCATAGACTCACCACACAGAGACCCATAGACTCACCACACAGAGACCCATAGACTCACCACACAGAGACCCATAGACTCACCACACAGAGACCCACAGACTCACCACACAGAGACCCACAGACTCATCACACACAGAGACCCGTAGACTCACCACACAGAGACCCATAGACTCACCACACAGAGACCCACAGACTCACCACACAGAGACCCATAGAATCATCACACAGAGACCCACAGACTCACCACACAGAGACCCACAGACTCACCACACACAGAGACCCATAGACTCACAAAGAGACCCACAGACTCACCACACAGAGACCCACAGACTCACCACACACAGAGACCCACAGACTCACTCCCACAGAGACCCACAGACTCACCACACACAGAGACCCACAGACTCACCACACAGAGACCCATAGACTCACCACACAGAGACCCACAGACTCAGCACACACAGAGACCCACAGACTCACCACACAGAGACCCATAGACTCACCACACAGAGACCCATAGACTCATCACACACAGAGACCAACATACTCACCACACACAGAGACCCACAGACTCACCACACAGACACCCACAGACTCACCACACAGAGACTCATAGACTCACCACACAGAGACCCACAGACTCACCACACAGAGACTCACAAACTCACCACACACAGAGACCCACAGACTCACCACACAGAGACCCACAGACTCACCACACAGAGACCCACAGACTCACCACACAGAGACCCACAGACTCACCACACAGAGACCCACAGACTCACCACACAGAGACCCACAGACTCACTACACAGAGACCCACAGACTCACCACACACAGAGACCCACAGACTCATCACACAGAGACCCACAGACTCACCACACAGAGACCCACAGAATCACCACACAGAGACCCACAGACTCACCACACAGAGACCCATAGACTCACCACACACAGCGACCCACAGACTCACCACACACAGACCCACAGACTCACCACACACAGAGACCCACAGACTCACCACCCAGAGACCCACAGACTCACCACACAGAGACCCACAGACTCACCACACAGAGACCCATAGACTCACCACACACAGAGACCCATAGACTCACCACACAGAGACCCACAGACTCACCACACAGAGACCCACAGACTCACCACACACAGAGACCCATAGACTCACAAAGAGACCCACAGACTCACTACACAGAGACCCACAGACTCACCACACACAGAGACCCACAGACTCACTCACACAGAGACCCACAGACTCACCACACACAGAGACCCACAGACTCAACACACAGAGACCCATAGACTCACCACACAGAGACCCACAGACTCACCACACACAGAGACCCACAGACTCACCACACAGAGACCCATAGACTCACCACACAGAGACCCATAGACTCATCACACACAGAGACCCACAGACTCACCACACACAGAGACCCACAGACTCACCACACAGACACCCACAGACTCACCACACAGAGACCCATAGACTCACCACACAGAGACCCACAGACTCACCACACAGAGACTCATAGACTCACCACACAGAGACCCACAGACTCACCACACATAGACTCACAAACTCACCACACACAGAGACCCACAGACTCACCACACAGAGACCCATAGACTCACCACACAGAGACCCATAGACTCATCACACACAGAGACCCACAGACTCACCACACACAGAGACCCACAGACTCACCACACAGACACCCACAGACTCACCACACAGAGACCCATAGACTCACCACACAGAGACCCACAGACTCACCACACAGAGACCCACAGACTCACCACACAGAGACCCACAGACTCACCACACACAGAGACCCATAGACTCACCACACACAGAGACCCATAAACTCACCACACACAGAGACCCATAGACTCACCACACAGAGACCCATAGACTCACCACACAGAGACCCATAGACTCACCACACAGAGACCCATAGACTCACCACACAGAGACCCACAGACTCACCACACAGAGACCCACAGACTCATCACACACAGAGACCCGTAGACTCACCACACAGAGACCCATAGACTCACCACACAGAGACCCACAGACTCACCACACAGAGACCCATAGAATCATCACACAGAGACCCACAGACTCACCACACAGAGACCCACAGACTCACCACACACAGAGACCCATAGACTCACAAAGAGACCCACAGACTCACCACACAGAGACCCACAGACTCACCACACACAGAGACCCACAGACTCACTCCCACAGAGACCCACAGACTCACCACACACAGAGACCCACAGACTCACCACACAGAGACCCATAGACTCACCACACAGAGACCCACAGACTCATCACACACGGAGACCCACAGACTCACCACACAGAGACCCATAGACTCACCACACAGAGACCCATAGACTCATCACACACAGAGACCAACATACTCACCACACACAGAGACCCACAGACTCACCACACAGACACCCACAGACTCACCACACAGAGACTCATAGACTCACCACACAGAGACCCACAGACTCACCACACAGAGACTCACAAACTCACCACACACAGAGACCCACAGACTCACCACACAGAGACCCACAGACTCACCACACAGAGACCCACAGACTCACCACACAGAGACCCACAGACTCACCACACAGAGACCCACAGACTCACCACACAGAGACCCACAGACTCACTACACAGAGACCCACAGACTCACCACACACAGAGACCCACAGACTCATCACACAGAGACCCACAGACTCACCACACAGAGACCCACAGAATCACCACACAGAGACCCACAGACTCACCACACAGAGACCCATAGACTCACCACACACAGCGACCCACAGACTCACCACACACAGACCCACAGACTCACCACACACAGAGACCCACAGACTCACCACCCAGAGACCCACAGACTCACCACACAGAGACCCACAGACTCACCACACAGAGACCCATAGACTCACCACACACAGAGACCCATAGACTCACCACACAGAGACCCACAGACTCACCACAAAGAGACCCACAGACTCACCACACACAGAGACCCATAGTCTCACAAAGAGACCCACAGACTCACCACACAGAGACCCACAGACTCACCACACACAGAGACCCACAGACTCACTCACACAGAGACCCACAGACTCACCACACACAGAGACCCACAGACTCAACACACAGAGACCCATAGACTCACCACACAGAGACCCACAGACTCACCACACACAGAGACCCACAGACTCACCACACAGAGACCCATAGACTCACCACACAGAGACCCATAGACTCATCACACACAGAGACCCACAGACTCACCACACACAGAGACCCACAGACTCACCACACAGACACCCACAGACTCACCACACAGAGACCCATAGACTCACCACACAGAGACCCACAGACTCACCACACAGAGACTCATAGACTCACCACACAGAGACCCACAGACTCACCACACATAGACTCACAAACTCACCACACACAGAGACCCACAGACTCACCACACAGAGACCCATAGACTCACCACACAGAGACCCATAGACTCATCACACACAGAGACCCACAGACTCACCACACACAGAGACCCACAGACTCACCACACAGACACCCACAGACTCACCACACAGAGACCCATAGACTCACCACACAGAGACCCACAGACTCACCACACAGAGACTCATAGACTCACCACACAGAGACTCACAAACTCACCACACACAGAGACCCACAGACTCACCACACAGAGGCCCACAGACTCACCACACAGAGACCCACAGACTCACCACACACAGAGACCCACAGACTCACCACACAGAGACACACAGACTCACCACACAGAGACCCACAGACTCACCACACAGAGACCCACAGACTCACCACACACAGAGACCCACAGACTCATCACACAGAGACCCACAGACTCACCACACACAGACCCACAGACTCACCACACACATAGACCCACAGACTCACCACACAGAGACCCACAGACTCACCACACAGAGACCCACAGACTCACCACACAGAGACCCACAGACTCACCACACACAGAGACCCATAGACTCACCACACAGAGACCCACAGACTCACCACACAGAGACCCATAGACTCACCACACACAGAGACCCACAGACTCACCACACAGAGACCCATAGACTCACCACACAGAGACCCACAGACTCACCACACACAGAGACCCACAGACTCACTCACACAGAGACCCACAGACTCACCACACACAGAGACCCACAGACTCAACACACAGAGACCCATAGACTCACCACACAGAGACCCACAGACTCACCACACACAGAGACCCACAGACTCACCACACAGAGACCCATAGACTCACCACACAGAGACCCATAGACTCATCACACACAGAGACCCACAGACTCACCACACACAGAGACCCACAGACTCACCACACAGACACCCACAGACTCACCACACAGAGACCCATAGACTCACCACACAGAGACCCACAGACTCACCACACAGAGACTCATAGACTCACCACACAGAGACCCACAGACTCACCACACAGAGACTCACAAACTCACCACACACAGAGACCCACAGACTCACCACACAGAGACCCACAGACTCACCACACAGAGACCCACAGACTCATCACACACAGAGACCCGTAGACTCACCACACAGAGACCCATAGACTCACCACACAGAGACCCATAGACTCACCACACAGAGACCCACAGACTCACCACACAGAGACCCACAGACTCATCACACACAGAGACCCGTAGACTCACCACACAGAGACCCATAGACTCACCACACAGAGACCCACAGACTCACCACACAGAGACCCATAGAATCATCACACAGAGACCCACAGACTCACCACACAGAGACCCACAGACTCACCACACACAGAGACCCATAGACTCACAAAGAGACCCACAGACTCACCACACAGAGACCCACAGACTCACCACACACAGAGACCCACAGACTCACTCCCACAGAGACCCACAGACTCACCACACACAGAGACCCACAGACTCACCACACAGAGACCCATAGACTCACCACACAGAGACCCACAGACTCAGCACACACAGAGACCCACAGACTCACCACACAGAGACCCATAGACTCACCACACAGAGACCCATAGACTCATCACACACAGAGACCAACATACTCACCACACACAGAGACCCACAGACTCACCACACAGACACCCACAGACTCACCACACAGAGACTCATAGACTCACCACACAGAGACCCACAGACTCACCACACAGAGACTCACAAACTCACCACACACAGAGACCCACAGACTCACCACACAGAGACCCACAGACTCACCACACAGAGACCCACAGACTCACCACACAGAGACCCACAGACTCACCACACAGAGACCCACAGACTCACCACACAGAGACCCACAGACTCACTACACAGAGACCCACAGACTCACCACACACAGAGACCCACAGACTCATCACACAGAGACCCACAGACTCACCACACAGAGACCCACAGAATCACCACACAGAGACCCACAGACTCACCACACAGAGACCCATAGACTCACCACACACAGCGACCCACAGACTCACCACACACAGACCCACAGACTCACCACACACAGAGACCCACAGACTCACCACCCAGAGACCCACAGACTCACCACACAGAGACCCACAGACTCACCACACAGAGACCCATAGACTCACCACACACAGAGACCCATAGACTCACCACACAGAGACCCACAGACTCACCACACAGAGACCCACAGACTCACCACACACAGAGACCCATAGACTCACAAAGAGACCCACAGACTCACTACACAGAGACCCACAGACTCACCACACACAGAGACCCACAGACTCACTCACACAGAGACCCACAGACTCACCACACACAGAGACCCACAGACTCAACACACAGAGACCCATAGACTCACCACACAGAGACCCACAGACTCACCACACACAGAGACCCACAGACTCACCACACAGAGACCCATAGACTCACCACACAGAGACCCATAGACTCATCACACACAGAGACCCACAGACTCACCACACACAGAGACCCACAGACTCACCACACAGACACCCACAGACTCACCACACAGAGACCCATAGACTCACCACACAGAGACCCACAGACTCACCACACAGAGACTCATAGACTCACCACACAGAGACCCACAGACTCACCACACATAGACTCACAAACTCACCACACACAGAGACCCACAGACTCACCACACAGAGACCCATAGACTCACCACACAGAGACCCATAGACTCATCACACACAGAGACCCACAGACTCACCACACACAGAGACCCACAGACTCACCACACAGACACCCACAGACTCACCACACAGAGACCCATAGACTCACCACACAGAGACCCACAGACTCACCACACAGAGACCCACAGACTCACCACACAGAGACCCACAGACTCACCACACACAGAGACCCATAGACTCACCACACACAGAGACCCATAAACTCACCACACACAGAGACCCATAGACTCACCACACAGAGACCCATAGACTCACCACACAGAGACCCATAGACTCACCACACAGAGACCCATAGACTCACCACACAGAGACCCACAGACTCACCACACAGAGACCCACAGACTCATCACACACAGAGACCCGTAGACTCACCACACAGAGACCCATAGACTCACCACACAGAGACCCACAGACTCACCACACAGAGACCCATAGAATCATCACACAGAGACCCACAGACTCACCACACAGAGACCCACAGACTCACCACACACAGAGACCCATAGACTCACAAAGAGACCCACAGACTCACCACACAGAGACCCACAGACTCACCACACACAGAGACCCACAGACTCACTCCCACAGAGACCCACAGACTCACCACACACAGAGACCCACAGACTCACCACACAGAGACCCATAGACTCACCACACAGAGACCCACAGACTCATCACACACGGAGACCCACAGACTCACCACACAGAGACCCATAGACTCACCACACAGAGACCCATAGACTCATCACACACAGAGACCAACATACTCACCACACACAGAGACCCACAGACTCACCACACAGACACCCACAGACTCACCACACAGAGACTCATAGACTCACCACACAGAGACCCACAGACTCACCACACAGAGACTCACAAACTCACCACACACAGAGACCCACAGACTCACCACACAGAGACCCACAGACTCACCACACAGAGACCCACAGACTCACCACACAGAGACCCACAGACTCACCACACAGAGACCCACAGACTCACCACACAGAGACCCACAGACTCACTACACAGAGACCCACAGACTCACCACACACAGAGACCCACAGACTCATCACACAGAGACCCACAGACTCACCACACAGAGACCCACAGAATCACCACACAGAGACCCACAGACTCACCACACAGAGACCCATAGACTCACCACACACAGCGACCCACAGACTCACCACACACAGACCCACAGACTCACCACACACAGAGACCCACAGACTCACCACCCAGAGACCCACAGACTCACCACACAGAGACCCACAGACTCACCACACAGAGACCCATAGACTCACCACACACAGAGACCCATAGACTCACCACACAGAGACCCACAGACTCACCACAAAGAGACCCACAGACTCACCACACACAGAGACCCATAGTCTCACAAAGAGACCCACAGACTCACCACACAGAGACCCACAGACTCACCACACACAGAGACCCACAGACTCACTCACACAGAGACCCACAGACTCACCACACACAGAGACCCACAGACTCAACACACAGAGACCCATAGACTCACCACACAGAGACCCACAGACTCACCACACACAGAGACCCACAGACTCACCACACAGAGACCCATAGACTCACCACACAGAGACCCATAGACTCATCACACACAGAGACCCACAGACTCACCACACACAGAGACCCACAGACTCACCACACAGACACCCACAGACTCACCACACAGAGACCCATAGACTCACCACACAGAGACCCACAGACTCACCACACAGAGACTCATAGACTCACCACACAGAGACCCACAGACTCACCACACATAGACTCACAAACTCACCACACACAGAGACCCACAGACTCACCACACAGAGACCCATAGACTCACCACACAGAGACCCATAGACTCATCACACACAGAGACCCACAGACTCACCACACACAGAGACCCACAGACTCACCACACAGACACCCACAGACTCACCACACAGAGACCCATAGACTCACCACACAGAGACCCACAGACTCACCACACAGAGACTCATAGACTCACCACACAGAGACTCACAAACTCACCACACACAGAGACCCACAGACTCACCACACAGAGGCCCACAGACTCACCACACAGAGACCCACAGACTCACCACACACAGAGACCCACAGACTCACCACACAGAGACACACAGACTCACCACACAGAGACCCACAGACTCACCACACAGAGACCCACAGACTCACCACACACAGAGACCCACAGACTCATCACACAGAGACCCACAGACTCACCACACACAGACCCACAGACTCACCACACACATAGACCCACAGACTCACCACACAGAGACCCACAGACTCACCACACAGAGACCCACAGACTCACCACACAGAGACCCACAGACTCACCACACACAGAGACCCATAGACTCACCACACAGAGACCCACAGACTCACCACACAGAGACCCATAGACTCACCACACACAGAGACCCACAGACTCACCACACAGAGACCCATAGACTCACCACACAGAGACCCACAGACTCACCACACACAGAGACCCACAGACTCACTCACACAGAGACCCACAGACTCACCACACACAGAGACCCACAGACTCAACACACAGAGACCCATAGACTCACCACACAGAGACCCACAGACTCACCACACACAGAGACCCACAGACTCACCACACAGAGACCCATAGACTCACCACACAGAGACCCATAGACTCATCACACACAGAGACCCACAGACTCACCACACACAGAGACCCACAGACTCACCACACAGACACCCACAGACTCACCACACAGAGACCCATAGACTCACCACACAGAGACCCACAGACTCACCACACAGAGACTCATAGACTCACCACACAGAGACCCACAGACTCACCACACAGAGACTCACAAACTCACCACACACAGAGACCCACAGACTCACCACACAGAGACCCACAGACTCACCACACAGAGACCCACAGACTCACCACACAGAGACCCACAGACTCACCACACAGAGACCCACAGACTCACCACACAGAGACCCACAGACTCACTACACAGAGACCCACAGACTCACCACACACAGAGACCCACAGACTCATCACACAGAGACCCACAGACTCACCACACAGAGACCCACAGAATCACCACACAGAGACCCACAGACTCACCACACAGAGACCCATAGACTCACCACACACAGCGACCCACAGACTCACCACACACAGACCCACAGACTCACCACACACAGAGACCCACAGACTCACCACCCAGAGACCCACAGACTCACCACACAGAGACCCACAGACTCACCACACAGAGACCCATAGACTCACCACACACAGAGACCCATAGACTCACCACACAGAGACCCACAGACTCACCACAAAGAGACCCACAGACTCACCACACACAGAGACCCATAGTCTCACAAAGAGACCCACAGACTCACCACACAGAGACCCACAGACTCACCACACACAGAGACCCACAGACTCACTCACACAGAGACCCACAGACTCACCACACACAGAGACCCACAGACTCAACACACAGAGACCCATAGACTCACCACACAGAGACCCACAGACTCACCACACACAGAGACCCACAGACTCACCACACAGAGACCCATAGACTCACCACACAGAGACCCATAGACTCATCACACACAGAGACCCACAGACTCACCACACAGAGACTCATAGACTCACCACACAGAGACCCACAGACTCACCACACATAGACTCACAAACTCACCACACACAGAGACCCACAGACTCACCACACAGAGACCCATAGACTCACCACACAGAGACCCATAGACTCATCACACACAGAGACCCACAGACTCACCACACACAGAGACCCACAGACTCACCACACAGACACCCACAGACTCACCACACAGAGACCCATAGACTCACCACACAGAGACCCACAGACTCACCACACAGAGACTCATAGACTCACCACACAGAGACTCACAAACTCACCACACACAGAGACCCACAGACTCACCACACAGAGGCCCACAGACTCACCACACAGAGACCCACAGACTCACCACACACAGAGACCCACAGACTCACCACACAGAGACCCACAGACTCACCACACAGAGACCCACAGACTCACCACACAGAGACCCACAGACTCACCACACACAGAGACCCACAGACTCATCACACAGAGACCCACAGACTCACCACACACAGACCCACAGACTCACCACACACAGAGACCCACAGACTCACCACACAGAGACCCACAGACTCACCACACAGAGACCCACAGACTCACCACACAGAGACCCACAGACTCACCACACACAGAGACCCATAGACTCACCACACAGAGACCCACAGACTCACCACACAGAGACCCATAGACTCACCACACACAGAGACCCACAGACTCACCACACAGAGACCCATAGACTCACCACACAGAGACCCACAGACTCACCACACACAGAGACCCACAGACTCACTCACACAGAGACCCACAGACTCACCACACACAGAGACCCACAGACTCAACACACAGAGACCCATAGACTCACCACACAGAGACCCACAGACTCACCACACACAGAGACCCACAGACTCACCACACAGAGACCCATAGACTCACCACACAGAGACCCATAGACTCATCACACACAGAGACCCACAGACTCACCACACACAGAGACCCACAGACTCACCACACAGACACCCACAGACTCACCACACAGAGACCCATAGACTCACCACACAGAGACCCACAGACTCACCACACAGAGACTCATAGACTCACCACACAGAGACCCACAGACTCACCACACAGAGACCCATAGACTCACCACACACAGAGACCCATAGACTCACCACACACAGAGACCCATAGACTCACCACACACAGAGACCCACAGACTCACCACACACAGAGACTCATAGACTCACCACACACAGAGACCCATAGACTCACCACACACAGAGACCCATAGACTCACCACACACAGAGACCCATAGACTCACCACACACAGAGACCCATAGACTCACCACACACAGAGACCCATAGACTCACCACACACAGAGACCCATAGACTCACCACACACAGAGACCCATAGTCTCACCACACACAGAGACCCATAGACTCACCACACACAGAGACCCATAGACTCACCACACACAGAGACCCATAGACTCACCACACACAGAGACCCATAGACTCACCACACACAGAGACCCATAGTCTCACCACACACAGAGACCCATAGACTCACCACACACAGAGACCCATAGACTCACCACACACAGAGACCCATAGACTCACCACACACAGAGACCCATAGACTCACCACACACAGAGACCCATAGACTCACCACACACAGAGACTCATAGACTCACCACACACAGAGACCCATAGACTCACCACACACAGAGACCCATAGACTCACCACACACAGAGACCCATAGACTCACCACACACAGAGACCCATAGTCTCACCACACACAGATACCCATAGACTTACCACACACAGAGACCCATAGACTCACCACACACAGAGACCCATAGACTCACCACACTAGAGACCCACAGACTCACCACACACAGAGACTCATAGACTCACCACACACAGAGACCCATAGACTCACCACACACAGAGACCCATAGACTCACCACACACAGAGACCCATAGACTCACCACACACAGAGACCCATAGACTCACCACACACAGAGACGCATAGACTCACGACACACAGAGACCCATAGACTCACCACACACAGAGACCCATAGTCTCACCACACACAGAGACCCATAGACTTACCACACACAGAGACCCATAGACTCACCACACACAGAGACTCATAGAATCAGCACACAGAGACTCATAGACTCATCACCACACAGAGACTCATAGACTCAGCACACACAAATACTTATAGACTCACCACACAGAGACCCATAGACTCACCACACAGAGACCCATAGACTCACCACACAGAGATCCCACAGACTCACCACACAGAGACCCATAGACTCACCACACAGAGACCCACAGACTCACCACACACAGAGACCCACAGACTCACCACACAGAGACCCATAGACTCACCACACAGAGACCCACAGACTCACCACACAGAGACCCATAGACTCACCACACAGAGACCCACAGACTCACCACACACAGAGACCCATAGACTCATCACACAGAGACCCATAGACTCACCACACATAGAGACCCATAGACTCACCATACAGAGACCCACAGACTCACCACACAGAGACCCATAGACTCACCACACAGAGACCCACAGACTCACCACACAGAGACCCATAGACTCACCACACAGAGACCCACAGACTCACCACACACAGAGACCCATAGACTCATCACACAGAGACCCATAGACTCACCACACATAGAGACCCATAGACTCACCATACAGAGACCCACAGACTCACCACACAGAGACCCACAGACTCACCACACAGAGACCCACAGACTCACCACACACAGAGACCCATAGACTCACCACACACAGAGACCCATAAACTCACCACACACAGAGACCCATAGACTCACCACACAGAGACCCATAGACTCACCACACAGAGACCCATAGACTCACCACACAGAGACCCATAGACTCACCACACAGAGACCCACAGACTCACCACACAGAGACCCACAGACTCACCACACACAGAGACCCGTAGACTCACCACACAGAGACCCATAGACTCACCACACGGAGACCCACAGACTCACCACACCGAGACCCATAGAATCATCACACAGAGACCCACAGACTCACCACACAGAGATCCACAGACTCACCACACACAGAGACCCATAGACTCACAAAGAGACCCACAGACTCACCACACAGAGACCCACAGACTCACCACACACAGAGGCCCACAGACTCACTCCCACAGAGACCCACAGACTCACCACACACAGAGACCCACAGACTCACCACACAGAGACCCATAGACTCACCACACAGAGACCCACAGACTCATCACACACAGAGACCCACAGACTCACCACACAGAGACCCATAGACTCACCACACAGAGACCCATAAACTCATCACACACAGAGACCAACATACTCACCACACACAGAGACCCACAGACTCACCACACAGACACCCACAGACTCACCACACAGAGACTCATAGACTCACCACACAGAGACCCACAGACTCACCACACAGAGACTCACAAACTCACCACACACAGAGACCCACAGACTCACCACACAGAGACCCACAGACTCACCACACAGAGACCCACAGACTCACCACACACAGAGACCCACAGACTCACCACACAGAGACCCATAGACTCACCACACAGAGACCCACAGACTCACCACACACAGAGACCCACAGACTCACTCACACAGAGACCCACAGACTCACCACACACAGAGACCCACAGACTCAACACACAGAGACCCATAGACTCACCACACAGAGACCCACAGACTCACCACACACAGAGACCCACAGACTCACCACACAGAGACCCATAGACTCACCACACAGAGACCCATAGACTCATCACACACAGAGACCCACAGACTCACCACACACAGAGACCCACAGACTCACCACACAGACACCCACAGACTCACCACACAGAGACCCATAGACTCACCACACAGAGACCCACAGACTCACCACACAGAGACTCATAGACTCACCACACAGAGACCCACAGACTCACCACACAGAGACCCATAGACTCACCACACACAGAGACCCATAGACTCACCACACACAGAGACCCATAGACTCACCACACACAGAGACCCACAGACTCACCACACACAGAGACTCATAGACTCACCACACACAGAGACCCATAGACTCACCACACACAGAGACCCATAGACTCACCACACACAGAGACCCATAGACTCACCACACACAGAGACCCATAGACTCACCACACACAGAGACCCATAGACTCACCACACACAGAGACCCATAGACTCACCACACACAGAGACCCATAGTCTCACCACACACAGAGACCCATAGACTCACCACACACAGAGACCCATAGACTCACCACACACAGAGACCCATAGACTCACCACACACAGAGACCCATAGACTCACCACACACAGAGACCCATAGTCTCACCACACACAGAGACCCATAGACTCACCACACACAGAGACCCATAGACTCACCACACACAGAGACCCATAGACTCACCACACACAGAGACCCATAGACTCACCACACACAGAGACCCATAGACTCACCACACACAGAGACTCATAGACTCACCACACACAGAGACCCATAGACTCACCACACACAGAGACCCATAGACTCACCACACACAGAGACCCATAGACTCACCACACACAGAGACCCATAGTCTCACCACACACAGATACCCATAGACTTACCACACACAGAGACCCATAGACTCACCACACACAGAGACCCATAGACTCACCACACTAGAGACCCACAGACTCACCACACACAGAGACTCATAGACTCACCACACACAGAGACCCATAGACTCACCACACACAGAGACCCATAGACTCACCACACACAGAGACCCATAGACTCACCACACACAGAGACCCATAGACTCACCACACACAGAGACGCATAGACTCACGACACACAGAGACCCATAGACTCACCACACACAGAGACCCATAGTCTCACCACACACAGAGACCCATAGACTTACCACACACAGAGACCCATAGACTCACCACACACAGAGACTCATAGAATCAGCACACAGAGACTCATAGACTCATCACCACACAGAGACTCATAGACTCAGCACACACAAATACTTATAGACTCACCACACAGAGACCCATAGACTCACCACACAGAGACCCATAGACTCACCACACAGAGACCCACAGACTCACCACACAGAGACCCATAGACTCACCACACAGAGACCCACAGACTCACCACACACAGAGACCCACAGACTCACCACACAGAGACCCATAGACTCACCACACAGAGACCCACAGACTCACCACACAGAGACCCATAGACTCACCACACAGAGACCCACAGACTCACCACACACAGAGACCCATAGACTCATCACACAGAGACCCATAGACTCACCACACATAGAGACCCATAGACTCACCATACAGAGACCCACAGACTCACCACACAGAGACCCATAGACTCACCACACAGAGACCCACAGACTCACCACACAGAGACCCATAGACTCACCACACAGAGACCCACAGACTCACCACACACAGAGACCCATAGACTCATCACACAGAGACCCATAGACTCACCACACATAGAGACCCATAGACTCACCATACAGAGACCCACAGACTCACCACACAGAGACCCACAGACTCACCACACAGAGACCCACAGACTCACCACACACAGAGACCCATAGACTCACCACACACAGAGACCCATAAACTCACCACACACAGAGACCCATAGACTCACCACACAGAGACCCATAGACTCACCACACAGAGACCCATAGACTCACCACACAGAGACCCATAGACTCACCACACAGAGACCCACAGACTCACCACACAGAGACCCACAGACTCACCACACACAGAGACCCGTAGACTCACCACACAGAGACCCATAGACTCACCACACGGAGACCCACAGACTCACCACACCGAGACCCATAGAATCATCACACAGAGACCCACAGACTCACCACACAGAGATCCACAGACTCACCACACACAGAGACCCATAGACTCACAAACAGACCCACAGACTCACCACACAGAGACCCACAGACTCACCACACACAGAGGCCCACAGACTCACTCCCACAGAGACCCACAGACTCACCACACACAGAGACCCACAGACTCACCACACAGAGACCCATAGACTCACCACACAGAGACCCACAGACTCATCACACACAGAGACCCACAGACTCACCACACAGAGACCCATAGACTCACCACACAGAGACCCATAAACTCATCACACACAGAGACCAACATACTCACCACACACAGAGACCCACAGACTCACCACACAGACACCCACAGACTCACCACACAGAGACTCATAGACTCACCACACAGAGACCCACAGACTCACCACACAGAGACTCACAAACTCACCACACACAGAGACCCACAGACTCACCACACAGAGACCCACAGACTCACCACACAGAGACCCACAGACTCACCACACACAGAGACCCACAGACTCACCACACAGAGACCCACATACTCACCACACAGAGACCCACAGACTCACTACACAGAGACCCACAGACTCACCACACACAGAGACCCACAGACTCATCACACAGAGACCCACAGACTCACCACACAGAGACCCACAGAATCACCACACAGAGACCCACAGACTCACCACACAGAGACCCATAGACTCACCACACACAGCGACCCACAGACTCACCACACACAGACCCACAGACTCACCACACACAGAGACCCATAGACTCACCACACACAGAGACCCATAGACTCACCACACACAGAGACCCATAGACTCACCACACACAGAGACCCATAGTCTCACCACACACAGAGACCCATAGACTCACCACACACAGAGACCCATAGACTCACCACATACAGAGACCCATAGACTCACCACACACAGAGACCCATAGACTCACCACACACAGAGACCCATAGACTCACCACACACAGATACTCATAGACTCACCACACACAGAGACCCATAGACTCACCATACACAGAGACCCATAGACTCACCACACACAGAGACCCATAGACTCACCACACACAGAGACCCATAGTCTCACCACACACAGATACCCATAGACTTACCACACACAGAGACCCATAGACTCACCACACACAGAGACCCATAGACTCACCACACACAGAGACCCATAGACTCACCACACACAGAGACCCACAGACTCACCACACACAGAGACTCATAGACTCACCACACACAGAGACCCATAGTCTCACCACACACAGAGACCCATAGACTCACCACACACAGAGACCCATAGACTCACCACACAGAGTCCCACAGACTCACCACACACAGAGACCCATAGACTCATCACACAGAGACCCATAGACTCACCACACATAGAGACCCATAGACTCACCATACAGAGACCCACAGACTCACCACACAGAGACCCATAGACTCACCACACAGAGACCCACAGACTCACCACACAGAGACCCATAGACTCACCACACAGAGACCCACAGACTCACCACACACAGAGACCCATAGACTCATCACACAGAGACCCATAGACTCACCACACATAGAGACCCATAGACTCACCATACAGAGACCCACAGACTCACCACACAGAGACCCACAGACTCACCACACAGAGACCCACAGACTCACCACACACAGAGACCCATAGACTCACCACACACAGAGACCCATAAACTCACCACACACAGAGACCCATAGACTCACCACACAGAGACCCATAGACTCACCACACAGAGACCCATAGACTCACCACACAGAGACCCATAGACTCACCACACAGAGACCCACAGACTCACCACACAGAGACCCACAGACTCACCACACACAGAGACCCGTAGACTCACCACACAGAGACCCATAGACTCACCACACGGAGACCCACAGACTCACCACACCGAGACCCATAGAATCATCACACAGAGACCCACAGACTCACCACACAGAGATCCACAGACTCACCACACACAGAGACCCATAGACTCACAAAGAGACCCACAGACTCACCACACAGAGACCCACAGACTCACCACACACAGAGGCCCACAGACTCACTCCCACAGAGACCCACAGACTCACCACACACAGAGACCCACAGACTCACCACACAGAGACCCATAGACTCACCACACAGAGACCCACAGACTCATCACACACAGAGACCCACAGACTCACCACACAGAGACCCATAGACTCACCACACAGAGACCCATAAACTCATCACACACAGAGACCAACATACTCACCACACACAGAGACCCACAGACTCACCACACAGACACCCACAGACTCACCACACAGAGACTCATAGACTCACCACACAGAGACCCACAGACTCACCACACAGAGACTCACAAACTCACCACACACAGAGACCCACAGACTCACCACACAGAGACCCACAGACTCACCACACAGAGACCCACAGACTCACCACACACAGAGACCCACAGACTCACCACACAGAGACCCATAGACTCACCACACAGAGACCCACAGACTCACCACACACAGAGACCCACAGACTCACTCACACAGAGACCCACAGACTCACCACACACAGAGACCCACAGACTCAACACACAGAGACCCATAGACTCACCACACAGAGACCCACAGACTCACCACACACAGAGACCCACAGACTCACCACACAGAGACCCATAGACTCACCACACAGAGACCCATAGACTCATCACACACAGAGACCCACAGACTCACCACACACAGAGACCCACAGACTCACCACACAGACACCCACAGACTCACCACACAGAGACCCATAGACTCACCACACAGAGACCCACAGACTCACCACACAGAGACTCATAGACTCACCACACAGAGACCCACAGACTCACCACACAGAGACCCATAGACTCACCACACACAGAGACCCATAGACTCACCACACACAGAGACCCATAGACTCACCACACACAGAGACCCACAGACTCACCACACACAGAGACTCATAGACTCACCACACACAGAGACCCATAGACTCACCACACACAGAGACCCATAGACTCACCACACACAGAGACCCATAGACTCACCACACACAGAGACCCATAGACTCACCACACACAGAGACCCATAGACTCACCACACACAGAGACCCATAGACTCACCACACACAGAGACCCATAGTCTCACCACACACAGAGACCCATAGACTCACCACACACAGAGACCCATAGACTCACCACACACAGAGACCCATAGACTCACCACACACAGAGACCCATAGACTCACCACACACAGAGACCCATAGTCTCACCACACACAGAGACCCATAGACTCACCACACACAGAGACCCATAGACTCACCACACACAGAGACCCATAGACTCACCACACACAGAGACCCATAGACTCACCACACACAGAGACCCATAGACTCACCACACACAGAGACTCATAGACTCACCACACACAGAGACCCATAGACTCACCACACACAGAGACCCATAGACTCACCACACACAGAGACCCATAGACTCACCACACACAGAGACCCATAGTCTCACCACACACAGATACCCATAGACTTACCACACACAGAGACCCATAGACTCACCACACACAGAGACCCATAGACTCACCACACTAGAGACCCACAGACTCACCACACACAGAGACTCATAGACTCACCACACACAGAGACCCATAGACTCACCACACACAGAGACCCATAGACTCACCACACACAGAGACCCATAGACTCACCACACACAGAGACCCATAGACTCACCACACACAGAGACGCATAGACTCACGACACACAGAGACCCATAGACTCACCACACACAGAGACCCATAGTCTCACCACACACAGAGACCCATAGACTTACCACACACAGAGACCCATAGACTCACCACACACAGAGACTCATAGAATCAGCACACAGAGACTCATAGACTCATCACCACACAGAGACTCATAGACTCAGCACACACAAATACTTATAGACTCACCACACAGAGACCCATAGACTCACCACACAGAGACCCATAGACTCACCACACAGAGACCCACAGACTCACCACACAGAGACCCATAGACTCACCACACAGAGACCCACAGACTCACCACACACAGAGACCCACAGACTCACCACACAGAGACCCATAGAATCACCACACAGAGACCCACAGACTCACCACACAGAGACCCATAGACTCACCACACAGAGACCCACAGACTCACCACACACAGAGACCCATAGACTCATCACACAGAGACCCATAGACTCACCACACATAGAGACCCATAGACTCACCACACAGAGACCCATAGACTCACCACACAGAGACCCACAGACTCACCACACAGAGACCCATAGACTCACCACACAGAGACCCACAGACTCACCACACACAGAGACCCATAGACTCATCACACAGAGACCCATAGACTCACCACACAGAGACCCACAGACTCACCACACAGAGACCCATAGACTCACCACACATAGACCCACAGACTCACCACACACAGAGACCCATAGACTCATCACACAGAGACCCATAGACTCACCACACATAGAGACCCATAGACTCACCATACAGAGACCCACAGACTCACCACACAGAGACCCACAGACTCACCACACAGAGACCCACAGACTCACCACACACAGAGACCCATAGACTCACCACACACAGAGACCCATAAACTCACCACACACAGAGACCCATAGACTCACCACACAGAGACCCATAGACTCACCACACAGAGACCCATAGACTCACCACACAGAGACCCATAGACTCACCACACAGAGACCCACAGACTCACCACACAGAGACCCACAGACTCACCACACACAGAGACCCGTAGACTCACCACACAGAGACCCATAGACTCACCACACGGAGACCCACAGACTCACCACACCGAGACCCATAGAATCATCACACAGAGACCCACAGACTCACCACACAGAGATCCACAGACTCACCACACACAGAGACCCATAGACTCACAAAGAGACCCACAGACTCACCACACAGAGACCCACAGACTCACCACACACAGAGGCCCACAGACTCACTCCCACAGAGACCCACAGACTCACCACACACAGAGACCCACAGACTCACCACACAGAGACCCATAGACTCACCACACAGAGACCCACAGACTCATCACACACAGAGACCCACAGACTCACCACACAGAGACCCATAGACTCACCACACAGAGACCCATAAACTCATCACACACAGAGACCAACATACTCACCACACACAGAGACCCACAGACTCACCACACAGACACCCACAGACTCACCACACAGAGACTCATAGACTCACCACACAGAGACCCACAGACTCACCACACAGAGACTCACAAACTCACCACACACAGAGACCCACAGACTCACCACACAGAGACCCACAGACTCACCACACAGAGACCCACAGACTCACCACACACAGAGACCCACAGACTCACCACACAGAGACCCACATACTCACCACACAGAGACCCACAGACTCACTACACAGAGACCCACAGACTCACCACACACAGAGACCCACAGACTCATCACACAGAGACCCACAGACTCACCACACAGAGACCCACAGAATCACCACACAGAGACCCACAGACTCACCACACAGAGACCCATAGACTCACCACACACAGCGACCCACAGACTCACCACACACAGACCCACAGACTCACCACACACAGAGACCCATAGACTCACCACACACAGAGACCCATAGACTCACCACACACAGAGACCCATAGACTCACCACACACAGAGACCCATAGTCTCACCACACACAGAGACCCATAGACTCACCACACACAGAGACCCATAGACTCACCACACACAGAGACCCATAGACTCACCACACACAGAGACCCATAGACTCACCACACACAGAGACCCATAGACTCACCACACACAGAGACTCATAGACTCACCACACACAGAGACCCATAGACTCACCACACACAGAGACCCATAGACTCACCACACACAGAGACCCATAGACTCACCACACACAGAGACCCATAGTCTCACCACACACAGATACCCATAGACTTACCACACACAGAGACCCATAGACTCACCACACACAGAGACCCATAGACTCACCACACACAGAGACCCATAGACTCACCACACACAGAGACCCACAGACTCACCACACACAGAGACTCATAGACTCACCACACACAGAGACCCATAGACTCACCACACACAGAGACCCATAGACTCACCACACACAGAGACCCATAGACTCACCACACACAGAGACCCATAGACTCACCACACACAGAGACGCATAGACTCACGACACACAGAGACCCATAGACTCACCACACACAGAGACCCATAGTCTCACCACACACAGAGACCCATAGACTTACCACACACAGAGACCCATAGACTCACCACACACAGAGACTCATAGAATCAGCACACAGAGACTCATAGACTCATCACCACACAGAGACTCATAGACTCAGCACACACAGATACTTATAGACTCACCACACAGAGACCCATAGACTCACCACACAGAGACCCATAGACTCACCACACAGAGACCCATAGACTCACCACACAGAGACCCACAGACTCACCACACACAGAGACCCACAGACTCACCACACAGAGACCCATAGACTCACCACACAGAGACCCATAGACTCACCACACATAGAGACCCATAGACTCACCATACAGAGACCCACAGACTCACCACACAGAGACCCACAGACTCACCACACAGAGACCCACAGACTCACCACACACAGAGACCCATAGACTCACCACACACAGAGACCCATAAACTCACCACACACAGAGACCCATAGACTCACCACACATAGAGACCCATAGACTCACCACACAGAGACCCATAGACTCACCACACAGAGACCCATAGACTCACCACACAGAGACCCACAGACTCACCACACAGAGACCCACAGACTCATCACACACAGAGACCCGTAGACTCACCACACAGAGACCCATAGACTCACCACACAGAGACCCACAGACTCACCACACAGAGACCCATAGAATCATCACACAGAGACCCACAGACTCACCACACAGAGACCCACAGACTCACCACACACAGAGACCCATAGACTCACAAAGAGACCCACAGACTCACCACACAGAGACCCACAGACTCACCACACACAGAGACCCACAGACTCACTCCCACAGAGACCCACAGACTCACCACACACAGAGACCCACAGACTCACCACACAGAGACCCATAGACTCACCACACAGAGACCCACAGACTCATCACACACAGAGACCCACAGACTCACCACACAGAGACCCATAGACTCACCACACAGAGACCCATAGACTCATCACACACAGAGACCAACATACTCACCACACACAGAGACCCACAGACTCACCACACAGACACCCACAGACTCACCACACAGAGACTCATAGACTCACCACACAGAGACCCACAGACTCACCACACAGAGACTCACAAACTCACTACACACAGAGACCCACAGACTCACCACACAGAGACCCACAGACTCACCACACAGAGACCCACAGACTCACCACACAGAGACCCACAGACTCACCACACAGAGACCCACAGACTCACCACACAGAGACCCACAGACTCACTACACAGAGACCCACAGACTCACCACACACAGAGACCCACAGACTCATCACACAGAGACCCACAGACTCACCACACAGAGACCCACAGAATCACCACACAGAGACCCACAGACTCACCACACAGAGACCCATAGACTCACCACACACAGCGACCCACAGACTCACCACACACAGACCCACAGACTCACCACACACAGAGACCCACAGACTCACCACCCAGAGACCCACAGACTCACCACACAGAGACCCACAGACTCACCACACAGAGACCCATAGACTCACCACACACAGAGACCCATAGACTCACCACACAGAGACCCACAGACTCACCACACAGAGACCCACAGACTCACCACACACAGAGACCCATAGACTCACAAAGAGACCCACAGACTCACTACACAGAGACCCACAGACTCACCACACACAGAGACCCACAGACTCACTCACACAGAGACCCACAGACTCACCACACACAGAGACCCACAGACTCAACACACAGAGACCCATAGACTCACCACACAGAGACCCACAGACTCACCACACACAGAGACCCACAGACTCACCACACAGAGACCCATAGACTCACCACACAGAGACCCATAGACTCATCACACACAGAGACCCACAGACTCACCACACACAGAGACCCACAGACTCACCACACAGACACCCACAGACTCACCACACAGAGACCCATAGACTCACCACACAGAGACCCACAGACTCACCACACAGAGACTCATAGACTCACCACACAGAGACCCACAGACTCACCACACATAGACTCACAAACTCACCACACACAGAGACCCACAGACTCACCACACAGAGACCCATAGACTCACCACACAGAGACCCATAGACTCATCACACACAGAGACCCACAGACTCACCACACACAGAGACCCACAGACTCACCACACAGACACCCACAGACTCACCACACAGAGACCCATAGACTCACCACACAGAGACCCACAGACTCACCACACAGAGACCCACAGACTCACCACACAGAGACCCACAGACTCACCACACACAGAGACCCATAGACTCACCACACACAGAGACCCATAAACTCACCACACACAGAGACCCATAGACTCACCACACAGAGACCCATAGACTCACCACACAGAGACCCATAGACTCACCACACAGAGACCCATAGACTCACCACACAGAGACCCACAGACTCACCACACAGAGACCCACAGACTCATCACACACAGAGACCCGTAGACTCACCACACAGAGACCCATAGACTCACCACACAGAGACCCACAGACTCACCACACAGAGACCCATAGAATCATCACACAGAGACCCACAGACTCACCACACAGAGACCCACAGACTCACCACACACAGAGACCCATAGACTCACAAAGAGACCCACAGACTCACCACACAGAGACCCACAGACTCACCACACACAGAGACCCACAGACTCACTCCCACAGAGACCCACAGACTCACCACACACAGAGACCCACAGACTCACCACACAGAGACCCATAGACTCACCACACAGAGACCCACAGACTCATCACACACAGAGACCCACAGACTCACCACACAGAGACCCATAGACTCACCACACAGAGACCCATAGACTCATCACACACAGAGACCAACATACTCACCACACACAGAGACCCACAGACTCACCACACAGACACCCACAGACTCACCACACAGAGACTCATAGACTCACCACACAGAGACCCACAGACTCACCACACAGAGACTCACAAACTCACCACACACAGAGACCCACAGACTCACCACACAGAGACCCACAGACTCACCACACAGAGACCCACAGACTCACCACACAGAGACCCACAGACTCACCACACAGAGACCCACAGACTCACCACACAGAGACCCACAGACTCACTACACAGAGACCCACAGACTCACCACACACAGAGACCCACAGAATCACCACACAGAGACCCACAGACTCACCACACAGAGACCCATAGACTCACCACACACAGCGACCCACAGACTCACCACACACAGACCCACAGACTCACCACACACAGAGACCCACAGACTCACCACCCAGAGACCCACAGACTCACCACACAGAGACCCACAGACTCACCACACAGAGACCCATAGACTCACCACACACAGAGACCCATAGACTCACCACACAGAGACCCACAGACTCACCACAAAGAGCCCCACAGACTCACCACACACAGAGACCCATAGTCTCACAAAGAGACCCACAGACTCACCACACAGAGACCCACAGACTCACCACACACAGAGACCCACAGACTCACTCACACAGAGACCCACAGACTCACCACACACAGAGACCCACAGACTCAACACACAGAGACCCATAGACTCACCACACAGAGACCCACAGACTCACCACACACAGAGACCCACAGACTCACCACACAGAGACCCATAGACTCACCACACAGAGACCCATAGACTCATCACACACAGAGACCCACAGACTCACCACACACAGAGACCCACAGACTCACCACACAGACACCCACAGACTCACCACACAGAGACCCATAGACTCACCACACAGAGACCCACAGACTCACCACACAGAGACTCATAGACTCACCACACAGAGACCCACAGACTCACCACACATAGACTCACAAACTCACCACACACAGAGACCCACAGACTCACCACACAGAGACCCATAGACTCACCACACAGAGACCCATAGACTCATCACACACAGAGACCCACAGACTCACCACACACAGAGACCCACAGACTCACCACACAGACACCCACAGACTCACCACACAGAGACCCATAGACTCACCACACAGAGACCCACAGACTCACCACACAGAGACTCATAGACTCACCACACAGAGACTCACAAACTCACCACACACAGAGACCCACAGACTCACCACACAGAGGCCCACAGACTCACCACACAGAGACCCACAGACTCACCACACACAGAGACCCACAGACTCACCACACAGAGACCCACAGACTCACCACACAGAGACCCACAGACTCACCACACAGAGACCCACAGACTCACCACACACAGAGACCCACAGACTCATCACACAGAGACCCACAGACTCACCACACACAGACCCACAGACTCACCACACACAGAGACCCACAGACTCACCACACAGAGACCCACAGACTCACCACACAGAGACCCACAGACTCACCACACAGAGACCCACAGACTCACCACACACAGAGACCCATAGACTCACCACACAGAGACCCACAGACTCACCACACAGAGACCCATAGACTCACCACACACAGAGACCCACAGACTCACCACACAGAGACCCATAGACTCACCACACAGAGACCCACAGACTCACCACACACAGAGACCCACAGACTCACTCACACAGAGACCCACAGACTCACCACACACAGAGACCCACAGACTCAACACACAGAGACCCATAGACTCACCACACAGAGACCCACAGACTCACCACACACAGAGACCCACAGACTCACCACACAGAGACCCATAGACTCACCACACAGAGACCCATAGACTCATCACACACAGAGACCCACAGACTCACCACACACAGAGACCCACAGACTCACCACACAGACACCCACAGACTCACCACACAGAGACCCATAGACTCACCACACAGAGACCCACAGACTCACCACACAGAGACTCATAGACTCACCACACAGAGACCCACAGACTCACCACACATAGACTCACAAACTCACCACACACAGAGACCCACAGACTCACCACACAGAGACCCATAGACTCACCACACAGAGACCCATAGACTCATCACACACAGAGACCCACAGACTCACCACACACAGAGACCCACAGACTCACCACACAGACACCCACAGACTCACCACACAGAGACCCATAGACTCACCACACAGAGACCCACAGACTCACCACACAGAGACTCATAGACTCACCACACAGAGACTCACAAACTCACCACACACAGAGACCCACAGACTCACCACACAGAGGCCCACAGACTCACCACACAGAGACCCACAGACTCACCACACACAGAGACCCACAGACTCACCACACAGAGACCCACAGACTCACCACACAGAGACCCACAGACTCACCACACAGAGACCCACAGACTCACCACACACAGAGACCCACAGACTCATCACACAGAGACCCACAGACTCACCACACACAGACCCACAGACTCACCACACACAGAGACCCACAGACTCACCACACAGAGACCCACAGACTCACCACACAGAGACCCACAGACTCACCACACAGAGACCCATAGACTCACCACACACAGAGACCCATAGACTCACCACACAGAGACCCACAGACTCACCACACAGAGACCCACAGACTCACCACACAGAGACCCACAGACTCACCACACAGAGACCCATAGACTCACCACACACAGAGACCCACAGACTCACCACACAGAGACCCATAGACTCACCACACAGAGGCCCACAGACTCACCACACAGAGACCCACAGACTCACCACACAGAGACCCATAGACTTACCACACAGAGACCCATAGACTCACCACACACAGAGACCCATAGACTCACCACACAGAGACCCACAGACTCACCACACAGAGACCCACAGACTCACCACACAGAGACCCACAGACTCACCACACAGAGACCCACAGACTCACCACACACAGACCCACAGACTCACCACACACAGACCCACAGGAGTGAGCTCTCCGCTTGTTGATTCTCCCCGCTTGGTGCGGCACGCAGGAGGAACGCTGCGCATCAGCAACGCGAGCGAGAGCCACGCGGGGACCTATCGGTGCAACGCCAGCAACCGCGTGGGCTGGCGGTCGTGCGTCGTGACCCTCTCGCTCGTGAGCCGTGAGTCTGCCTCTCGCTACGCACGCGGGCGCCACGCGTGTGTGTGCGTGTGTGTGTGTGTGTGCGTGTGTGTGTACGTGGTCCGGCAAAACAACCCCCTACTTCCTCGCGGTGCCGGACGGGCAACTCTGTCGTGGACAGTGCTGTGGGGGGAGATCCAATTTTGATTGGCTCCTCCCCTCATGGCATATGTGTCCACCACAGGGGCTAAACAGGGGCTCTGGACAGGTGCGAGGGGCTGGTAACCCCTCCACCTTCAATTAATTACCACGAAACCACGAATTAAACTGAAATATGTAACTAATAAGCTTGTGCCGGAGGCCCCGGGGGGCCAGGCGTCTATGACGTCTCCTGGCCAAACCCCAATTGGCGGAGCCAGGAGATTGAATACGTACCCTCGGGGCTACTCCAGAAACAACGAAAAGCCACTACGGGTGGCCACGTGGAATGTTCGAACGCTCACTGCAGAGGAGAGGCTGCCACTCCTCTGTCGGGAGCTGGACCGGTACCGCCTGGATCTATGCGGCATTCAGGAGGTCCGGTGGACCGGCTCTGGCTCCTGCCACCATGAGGGGTGGACAGTCCTCTACTCGGGGCAGCAGACTGCCAAACAACAGGATGTGGGTCTTCTTTTGAATAAAAGAATGAAGGGGGCGTGGGAGCGTGGCGGTGAGGTGTGGGAAGCTGTAAGCCCCAGGCTACTTTGGGCTCGCCTTCCCATCAACCGGAGGCGAGGAATGGTGGTCGTGGTTACTTATGCCCCCACCGAAGATGAACATCCGTGGAGGGATGCAGGCAAAGCCGATGAGTCAGATGCCTCTATGACCTCCTGTCACAGGTGCTGGCTAAAGTGGCCCCTCGGGATAGTCATCATGTTGGGTAACTTCAATGCCCGAGTTGGTCATGATACTGGCACCTGGTCTGGAGTGATTGGAGGGCATGGGCCAGATCAGCTCAATAACAATGGTAGGAGGCTGCTAGATTTTTGTGCAGCCCATGGGCTTGTAATTACCAACACGCTGTTCCGGCATCGGCGCATCCACACAACATCATGGATGCATGCCGGGTCCAAGCAAGAACATCTGCTGGACTACATAGTGACGGACCAGCGAATGCAAGCCCATGTCCTTGACACCAGGACCTACTGTGGAGCTGAACTGCCCTCTGACCATCGACTAGTCATCTGTAAGATGCGCCTGCCATTCTTCCACTCCGGTGGTGGGTGTACACCCAGGACCCCATTCCAACATAAAGTGGCCTGGTCTCAGTTATCTGATGAAAGTTGCAAGCGAGAATTTCATCATCGCTTGCGGCTGGGATTAGCATCGTCCCCGACTCCTCCTGATGTCGAGGGTAAATGGGCGAGGTTTAGGACTGTGACTCATGCAGCTGCAATGGCTGCTTTGGGTACGCGGTCCAGACCTCCCCAGAGACCCTGCCTAACAGAGGAGGTGTTCAGGATGGTTGAGAAAAAGCGACAGGCCCACTGTCATCGGTTACAGAATCCCACGTCAGAGAATGAGGAGGCTTACCGCAGCCTTCGCTCGGAGGTTCGGAGAGCCGTGAGGCGCTGCAAGGATGGGTGGTGGTCGCGGGTTGCTGAGGAGATGGAGTCTGCCTCAGTGGCCCGTGATCACAAATCTCTATTTAACTCCATCAAAAAAGTAACCTGCAGCGCCACACCTATTACCATCATTAGGGGAAAAAACGGTGATCCAATCTCCGACCCCCAGGAACAGGTTCGCAGATTTGCTGAGCATTTCTGTGAGGTCCTGGGGGAGGGAAAATCCCTCAGCCAGGAAAACATCGTGGCACAAAGTGAGGATGACCCTGCTGAGGCTACGGTGCCTCAAATATTGGAAGAAGTCACCCCCTGTGAGTGGCTGGCTGAGGTGCCATCTGCTGAGGAAGTATTGAAGGCGATCCGGAGTCTGAGACCAGGAAAGGCAGCGGGCAGAGATGATCTCCCAAGCGAAATGCTGAGGGAGGGTGACGTTTGTGCACAGACTGCCCTATATGACATCATAACAACAGTCTGGACCACTGGACGGGTTCCGCAGGATTGGAAGGATGCCCTGGTGGTCCCCCTTTTTAAGAAGGGGGACCGCACAGACTGTAACAACTACAGGGGCATCTCACTCCTCAGTGTGCCGGGAAAGGTCCTGGCAAGGATTATTCAGCATCGCCTTGCCAGGCACGCTGAGGAGAGGCTTGCGGAGCCCCAATGCGGTTTCAGGAAAGGGCGGTCCTGCACAGATGCCATATTTTCTGTCCGTCTGCTACAGCAGAGGTGTAGGGAATTCTAACAAGACCTACATCTCTGCTTTATTGACCTGGTCAAGGCCTATGATACCATCAGTAGGCCTGGGCTCTGGGTCATTCTTCGTGCTTTTGGAGTACCTGACCCTCTGCTCACGATCATTAAGGACCTTCATGATGGTGAGCGGGCCCGGGTAAAACTATGTGGCCGGGAGTCAGAGCCATTCCCTGTACACCTTGGGGTGCGACAGGGATGTCCTCTGGCTCCCACATTATTTAACATCTATTTTGACCACGTAGTTCGTGAAGCCTTCAATAGCTGTACCGGGGGAATCTCCATATGGTACAGATATAATGGGAGGCTAATCGATGCCCGGGTGCGGTCAAGGGATGGCTCCCTATTGCTCAACCACGTTATGTATGCTGATGATTTGGTAATAGCTGCTCAGTCAGAGGAAGAGTTGAATATGCTGCTGAGACTGGAGCTAAGAGGTGGGGCCTTACCATCAGCCCCACCAAAACTAAGCACCTGCCTGGGTATTTTGTACCATCGGACACTCCACCCCCACAACTCCCAATCGGTGATGGGGCAGTTGTGTAGAGAGTGGAGAGTTTCCCATACCTGGGCAGTGTGCTTATGACTGGCTCCAGTTTAACAGCAGAGGTCTCACTCCGAATCAGTCGAGCGGCAATATCTTTTCATCGGTTGCGTAACGTTGTGTGGAAGCTACCTGGTCTGTCGCTCCGCACTAAGCTTCAGGTCTTCTCGGCCACGGTCATTCCCTCCCTTCTCTACGCTTGCGAAACGTGGACCCCCCTAATGGAACATCTTCGCCGGTTAGAAACATTTAGGCTGGCCTGCCTACGATCCATCCTGGGTTTAACCAGACTGGATTGTGTGAGGAGCTCACAAATCCTTCGAAGATCTGGGCAGGGTCCCATCGGTGAGCTCCTCCGGCAGGCAAGGCTGCGATGGCTGGGTCATGTAGCCCGCATGCCCAGCCACCGCATGCCGAAACAGCTTTTGTTTGGCCGGATTGAGGGGGCTCAGCGGGCGCGGCACGGGCTAGAGAAGAGATGGAGTGATGTGGTACAGGAGGACGTGGAGCTGAGTGGACTTGCCGATGACTGGTACCAGCGGTGTCAAGATCGGCCTCTGTGGAGGAGGCTCGTGAAGGATGCTACTGGGCAGTTGGAGGCAGTCGCCCTCCAACAACAACGGAGGGCGGAGGAGCGACGCTCAGAACAACGAGCGGAGCGCCGGGTGGCTAAAGCACAGCAGGTTGGCACAGTAGGGGCACAGGTGGTGCATCAGGCAGTCATCTCAGTCAGTCGACCCGTGGCACCTGGGTCTGCCCCGTGACCTGCCAGCGGGCGTTCGACACTTCACGTGGCCTCAGGGTACACATAGCCTGGCACAAGCGTCGTGGTGACGTCACCGCCACTTAGTGGCGAATGGCGGTTGTTGTGTGTACGTGTGTGTGTGCGTGTGGCTGTGCTACGAACCCGGCGACCCGGGGTTCGATTCCCGCTCACGGCCAACACCGCCGGTGACCATTATCTGAACCGGTCCCTGGGCCTCCGCTCGGTCGACACGGCCTCAAATGAGTACCTGGTGCGGTGTGTAAACATCGCCACTGGGGAGACAAAGGCGGCCGGGCGTGGTGCTGGCCACCCACCCCCTCGTGTACCGTTCCGGCTTTCATAGCTGCTGCTGCTCGCTAACAGCACTTGCCCCTACAGTCTGTTACAGACAGCACTTTCCCCTACAGTCTGTTACAGACAGCACTCGCCCTGACAGTTTGTTACAGACAGCACTTTCCCCTACAGTCTGTTACAGACAGCACTTGCCCCTACAGTCTGTTACAGCCAGCACTTTCCCCTACAGTCTGTTACAGACAGCACTTGCCCCTACAGTCTGTTACAGGCAGCACTCGCCCCTACAATCTGTTACAGACAGCACTTGCCCCTACAGTCTGTTAGAGACAGCACTTGCCCCTACAGTCTGTTACAGACAGCACTTTCCCCTACAGTCTGTGAAGGTTACGCGTGTGTGGGTGATCGTGTCGTGTGCAGCGAGCGCTAACGCCGGCGTCGTGACGGGCGCCGTGATGGGCGTGCTCCTCCTCCTCGTCGTCGTCGCCGCCATCGGCTTCCTCGTCCTGTACCCGCTGCTCAAGCGCAAGGCGGCGTGGGACCGAGACTACCGCCACAACGACATCCGGTGAGGGCCCACCCGCTCGCTCGCTCGCCCGCCCGCTAGCCCGGGCCGCCCGCTCACTTGCTTTACCCGCTCGCTTACCTGCTCGCTCGGCCACTGACCCACTCGCCCACTGACTCACTCACCCACTGACTCACTCGCCCACTGACCCACTCGCCCACTGACCCACTGACTCACTCGCCCACTGACCCACTCGCCCACTCGCCTACTCGCCCACTGAATCACTCGCCCACTCGCCCACTTGCCCACTGACTCAGTCGCCCACTGACACACTCGCCCACTCGCCCACTGACCCACTCGCCCACTCGCCCACTGACCCACTTGCCCACTGACTCACTCGCCCACTGACCCACTCGCCCACTGACCCACTCGCCCACTGACCCACTCGCCCACTGACCCACTCACCCACTCGCCCACTGACCCATTCGCCAACTCGGCCTCTGACCCACTCACCCACTGACCCACTCGCCCACTGACCCACTCGCCCACTGACCCACTCACCCACTCGCCCACTGACCCATTCGCCCACTCGGCCTCTGACCCACTCGCCCACTGACCCACTCGCCCACTGACCCACTCGCCCACTCGCCCACTGACCCACTAGCCCACTGACTCACTCGCCCACTGACTCACTCGCCCACTCGCCCACTGACCCACTCGCCCACTGACCCACTCACCCACTCGCCCACTGACCCACTCGCCCACTGACCCACTGACCCACTCGCCCACTGACCCACTCGCCCACTCGCCCACTGACCCACTCACCCACTCGCCCACTGACCCACTCGCCCACTGACCCACTGACTCACTCACCCACTGACCCACTCGCCCACTGACTCACTCGCCCACTGACCACACTCGCCCACTGACTCACTCGCCCACTGACTCACTCGCCCACTCGCACAGCTGCAGCAGCAGCGTTGGTCCGAATCTGCCTGAGATTCTCGGACGGTGACAGTCGGAGGACAAACTCCAGCAAGTGGAAGCGTCCGTGTGTGTGTGAGCATCAACTCGCTGAGCCCCTGCCCTCACTGCACCTCGGTGAAAGAGAGCTTCAGAGCTCATCGGATTCCTTTCCTCCTACAGCCTGAATACACATTCTTGATTCTGAGATTCTGAGCAGTCGTGACTTTAACAGATGGACGTTTGTCTGATCCCCTCCCTCACCTCCCTCCCTCTCTCCCTCACCTCCCTCACCTCCCTCACCTCCCTCCCTCTAAATTTCGATTTAAAGCTTTCGTAACTGCAATGATTCATCTTCTTTGGTTCTTTCGGTAAAGTCACGTAGAATGAGAATAAAATAATAAATTGATCAAATGATATAACGCAATAATATTCTCACGACGTTTCGGCCACAACACAAGCGGCCTTCATCAGGTGAAGGGACGAGACTGTCTGGTAGGACAGCGCTGGAGTGAAAAAGCCACGTTCAGATCACGACCTTTAAGCTGTGTGAGAGGAAACAAAGCGCCTTGACAAAAGAATTAGCATATAATTTAGCATTGAAATGGCTGAGTGATTAGCTTGTGACTGGTCACAGAAATGGCTATGTTAAAAGTTAAAGCATACACATCCGCAGAGGCACCCCTTGACAAAGGAATTAGCATAGAATTTAGCATTGAAATAGCTGAGTGATTAGCTTGTAACTGGTCACAGAAATAGCTATGTTAAAGTCAGAGCATACACATTCACCGAGGCACTTAGTACAAATCAAACAGGAGAATTTAGCATTGAAATAACTAGGCGAATTTAGCATTGAAATAACTGAGTGATTAGCTAGTGACTGGTCACAGAAATGGCTATGTTGAAGTCAAGGCCTACACATCTGAGCTATTCACAGTACTATATAGTGAACCAATAAAAAACTAAAATATAAATTACCTTAATGTTATCAATAAACTCTATATTCTCCAATCAGCTAAGCTACCAACAATAAGTCGTTATATATCACAATGCTATATGGCGAAAAAATGGGTGGATTCTTACCCTCAACTTTAGCAACACGGATAGCTACGGGTCCCGTTCAGACGGACGAGTTCATCCATGGTCGGAACAGAGGAGGGGGAGAGAGACAGCTGCGAGGCGCTATTATACTCCATGTTGTAAACCATACCATTAACCGTGGTGTGAGAGGTATTAAGAGTCAAGGCTGACGAAAGAGCTGCGGTCTGAAGGTCATCGTAAAATACAATTAATTAAGAACAGAAATGGTTTTAAACATCTTTCCAATGGTTACTAAGCCAGAATCCATCTTCTCGGTTTAAATTGTCTCTGTGCTTGTATATGTGAATGGCCTCATGAACGAATCTCTCATGGTAGCCGGTTGGTTTGCAAAGAACCTCCGTCTTGGAGAAGTCAATGTCATGTGAGCCCACTGAATTATAACAGTGATCTGCCACGGCAGAGGAGTTCGTTCTACCGTGTTTCAAGTCTGCTTTATGTTCGCGGATGCGGTCCGAGATATGTCGTTTGGTTTCTCCAATGTAGCTACTACCACAGAGCCACTTTAGTTTGTAAACGCCCGGGTACTGTATGTCTGGAACAGCATCTTTTACAGATGGAACTAAATCACGGATTTTATGTACTGTGTTGAATCGGACCTGGATCTTGTGTTTATTCAGGATTTTGGAGATCTTTTTAGTGACCCCTGCAATGTAGGGTAAGGTGATGGTTTTGAGTGGCTCCACAAGAGGATCCTTCTTCATGACTGGAGTGATGGCTTTGCGGATTGTGTAGTCGGAGTAACCATTAGCCCTGAGAGCCTTGTGTACGTGCTTGAGTTCACTGGTAATGTGTTCCTGGTCGGAAATGCATTGGGCTCTATGGTATAGAGTCTTGATGAGGGAGTTCTTCTGGGATGGATGGTGGTGGGAATCCGGTTTCAAGTAAGCATCTGTATGGGTAGCTTTCCTGTAGACAGAGTGGCTCATTGAACCATCATGTCTCCTTTTAATTAAGACATCCAAAAAGGGTAGTTTGCCATCTTTTTCGACTTCCATGGTAAATCTGATGGCTGGGTGTATGGAATTGATGTGGTCGCGGAATTGGTCTCGAGCAGGCTGGCCATGTGGCCAGATGACAAAGGTGTCATCAACGTACCTCTTCCATAAGGTCGGGCGTAGAGTGGCAGTCTGGATGGCGTCAGTTTCAAATTTTTCCATGAATTCGTTGGCTACAACCGGAGATAGGGGGGAGCCCATTAGCGTGCCCTCAGTTTGTTTGTAGAAAGTTCCATTCCAGGTGAAGTATGTGTTGGTTAAGCAATGTCTCACCAGGGGGGGTACATCATTATGCAGTCCTTGATGAACCAGGTCTTCAATGATAGCGATGGTGTCAGGTACCGGGACTTTGGTGAACAAGGACACCACATCAAAACTGACAAGCAGGTCGTCTGGGGACAGGGAAATGCCTTTGATTGTCGATACCAGGTGAGTAGAGTTTAGTACCGCAGAGGTGGTTTTACCAGTGAAAGGTCGCAGTATATCAGCAAAGACGAACGTTTTGAATTATCTCAATTAAAAAAGAGGGATGATATTGTCGTCCTCTCAGCCGACAAGGGCAATGCCACTGTCATCATGGACAAAACAGAATATAACAACAAAATTCAAGAACTACTCAACGATGGCAGCTATACAAAAATAAAAAGAGATCCCACCAACAGCCTGGTCACCAAAACGAACAAAATCATCTCTGATTCAACAGCATTAATTGATGAGATCAAACAGTTCTCGTTGAAACCCTCTGCTGCCAGACCACCAAGATTATATGGCCTTCCAAAGATACACAAAGAAGATACACCCCTTCGTCCCATCGTCTCTACTATCAACTCCCCCACCTACAAACTGGCACGTTTTCTTGCTGATATACTGCGACCTTTCACTGGAAAAACCACCTCTGCGGTACTAAATTCTACTCACCTGGTATCGACAATCAAAGGCATTTCCCTGTCCCCAGACGACCTGCTTGTCAGTTTTGATGTGGTGTCCTTGTTCACCAAAGTCCCGGTACCTGACACCATCGCTATCATTGAAGACCTGGTTCATCAAGGACTGCAAACTGATGTACCCCCCCTGGTGAGACATTGCTTAACCAACACATACTTCACCTGGAATGGAGCTTTCAACAAACAAACTGAGGGCACCCCAATGGGCTCCCCCCTATCTCCGGTTGTAGCCAACGTATTCATGGAAAAATTTGAAACTGACGCCATCCAGACTGCCACTCTACGCACGACCTTATGGAAGAGGTACGTTGATGACACCTTTGTCATCTGGCCACATGGCCAGCCTGCTCTAGACCAATTCCGTGACCACATCAATTCCATACACCCAGCCATCAGATTTACCATGGAGGTCGAAAAAGATGGCAAACTACCCTTTTTGGATGTCTTAATTAAAATAAGACATGATGGTTCAATGAGCCACTCTGTCTACAGGAAAGCTACCCATACAGATGCTTACTTGAAACCGGATTCCCACCACCATCCATCCCAGAAGAACTCCCTCATCAAGACTCTATACCATAGAGCCCAATGCATTGCCGACCAGGAACACATTACCAGTGAACTCAAGCACGTACACCAGGCTCTCAGGGCTAATGGTTACTCCGACTACACAATCCGCAAAGCCATCACTCCAGTCATGAAGTAGGATCCTCTTGTGGAGCCACTCAAAACCATCACCTTACCCTACATTGCAGGGGTCACTAAAAAGAGCTCCAAAATCCTGAATAAACACAAGATCCAGGTCCGATTCAACACAGAACATAAAATCCGTGATTTAATTCCATCTGTGAAAGATGCTGTTCCAGACATACAGTACCCGGGCGTTTACAAACTGAAGTGCCTCTGTGGTAGTAGCTACATTGGAGAAACCAAACGACATATCTCGGACCGCATCCGCGAACATAAAGCAGACTTGAAACACGATAGAACGAACTCCTCTGCCGTGGAAGATCACTGTTATAATTCAGTGGGCTCACATGACATTGACTTCTCCAAGGCGGAGGTTCTTTGCAAACCAACCGGCTACCATGAGAGATTCGTTCATGAGGCCATTCACATATACAAGCACAGAGACAATTTCAACCGAGAGGATGGATTCTGGCTTAGTAACCATTGGAAAGATGTTTTAAACCATTTCTGTTCTTAATTAATTGTATTTTACGATGACCTTCAGACCGCAGCTCTTTCGCCAGCCTTGACTCTTAATACCTCTCACACCACGGTTAATGGTATTGTTTACAACATAGAGTATAATAGCGCCTCGCAGCTGTCTCTCTCCCCCTCCTCTGTTCCGACCATGGATGAACTCGTCCGTCTGAACGGGGCCCGTAGCTATCCGTGTTGCTAAAGTTGAGGGTAAGAATCCACCCATTTTTTCGCCATATAGCATTGTGATATATAACGACTTATTGTTGGTAGCTTAGCTGATTGGAGAATATAGAGTTTATTGATAACATTAAGGTAATTTATATTTGTTTTTTATTGGTTCACTATATAGTACTTTGAATAGCTCAGATGTGTAGGCATTGACTTCAACATAGCCATTTCTGTGACCAGTCACTAGCTAATCACTCAGTTATTTCAATGCGAAATTCGCCTAGTTATTTCAATGCTAAATTCTCCTGTTTGATTTGTACTAAGTGCCTCGGTGAATGTGTATGCTCTGACTTTAACATAGCTATTTCTGTGACCAGTTACAAGCTAATCACTCAGCTATTTCAATGCTAAATTCTATGCTAATTCCTTTGTCAAGGGGTGCCTCTGCGGATGTGTATGCTTTAACTTAGCTATTTCAATGCTAAATTCTATGCTAATTCCTTTGTCAAGGGGTGCCTCTGCGGATGTGTATGCTTTAACTTTTAACATAGCTATTTCTGTGACCAGTCACAAGCTAATCACTCAGCCATTTCAATGCTAAATTATATGCTAACTCCCTCCCTCTCTCCCTCACCTCCCTCACCTCCCTCTCTCACCTCACCTCCTTCACCTCCCTCACCTCCCTCACCTCACCTCTCCTCTCTCACCTCCCTCACCTCCCTCACCTCTCTCACCTCCCTCACCTCCCTCCCTCCCTCACCTCCCTCACCTCCCTCACCTCCCTCACCTCACCTCACCTCCCTCACCTCCCTCCCTCATCTCCCTCACCTCCCTCACCTCCCTCACCTCCCTCCCTCACCTCCCTCACCTCTCTCCCTCACCTCCCTCACCTCCCTCTCTCACCTCACCTCCTTCACCTCCCTCACCTCCCTCCCTCCCTCACCTCCCTCACCTCCCTCACCTCCCTCACCTCACCTCACCTCCCTCACCTCCCTCCCTCACCTCCCTCACCTCCCTCACCTTACCTCCCTCACCTCACCTCACCTCCCTCTCTCCCTCACCTCCCTCACCTCACTCACCTCCCGCACCTCACCTCCCTCACCTCACCTCCCTCCCTCACCTCCCTCACCTCCCTCACCTCCCTTTCTCACCTCCCTCACCTCACCTCCCTCCCTCACCTCCCTCACCTCCCTCCCTCACCTCCCTCACCTCCCTCACCTCCCTTTCTCACCTCCCTCACCTCACCTCCCTCCCTCACCTCCCTCACCTCCCGCACCTCACCTCCCTCACCTCACCTCCCTCCCTCACCTCCCTCACCTCCCTCACCTCCCTTTCTCACCTCCCTCACCTCACCTCCCTCCCTCACCTCCCTCACCTCCCTCCCTCACCTCCCTCACCTCCCTTTCTCACCTCCCTCACCTCACCTCCCTCCCTCACCTCCCTCACCTCCCTCACCTCACCTCCCTCACCTCCCTCACCTCCCTCACCTCCCTCCCTCACCTCCCTCACCTCCCTCACCTTACCTCCCTCACCTCACCTCACCTCCCTCTCTCCCTCACCTCACTCACCTCCCTCACCTCACCTCCCTCACCTCCCTCACCTCCCTCCCTCACCTCCCTCACCTCCCTCCCTCACCTCCCTCACCTCACCTCCCTCCCTCACCTCCCTCACCTCCCTCACCTCCCCTCCCTCACCTCACCTCACCTCCCTCACCTCCCTCCCTCACCTCCCTCACCTCCCTCTCCTCCCTCACCTCCCTCACCTCCCCTCCCTCACCTCACCTCCCTCACCTCCCTCACCTCCCCTCCCTCACCTCACCTCCCTCACCTCCCTCACCTCCCTCACCTCCCTCCCTCACCTCCCTCACCTCCCTCCCTCACCTCCCTCACCTCCCTCACCTCCCTCACCTCCCTCTCTCACCTCCCTCACCTCACCTTCCTCCCTCACCTCCCTCACCTCCCTCACTTCCCTCACCTCACCTCCCTCACCTCCCTCACCTCCCTCACCTCCCTCCCTCACCTCCCTCCCTCACCTCACCTCACTCACCTCCCTCACCTCCCTCACCTCCCTCTCTCACCTCCCTCACCTCCCTCACCTCCCTCACCTCCCTCCCTCACCTCCCTCACCTCCCTCACCTCCCTCACCTCACCTCACCTCCCTCACCTCCCTCCCTCACCTCCCTCACCTCCCCTCCCTCACCTCACCTCCCTCACCTCCCCTCCCTCACCTCACCTCCCTCCCTCACCTCCCTCACCTCCCTCACCTCACCTCCCTCACCTCCCTCTCTCACCTCCCTCACCTCCCTCCCTCACCTCCCTCACCTCACCTCACCTCCCTCACCTCCCTCACCTCCCTCCCTCACCTCACCTCCCTCACCTCCCTCCCTCACCTCCCTCACCTCCCTCACCTCCCTCACCTCCCTCCCTCACCTCCCTCACCTCCCTCACCTCCCTCACCTCACTCACCTCCCACCGCAGGATTGACGACTGCCCCCCCGTGTCGATGTGCCGCCCGCCCACGCCCGCGACCCGCGACCCGCCCGGCACCGGCGCCTCCGTCGGCCTCCCGGCACCGGCGCCCCCCGACGGCCTGCCGGCGCTCCGCCGGGCCCCGGGCGGGTCGCCCCACGGGCGAGCGGAGGGCCGCGCGGGGGCCGGGGCCTCCTCCGGCGCGAGGGGGGGGGAGAGCGGCCCGTGAGAGCGTCGCCGTTCCGTCGCGCGGCGGCGACCTCTCGGCTCGCTCCCGGTTCTCGGAGGGGGGGGGGCGGGGGTGGGGGGGGGCTTGTGGGACGGCGAGCGAGAGACCCCCGACGCCCGATTGAATCGGCGGCGTCGGGAGCCCTCCGTTGGCGTCGCGTCGCGGACCCGGTAAACGAAAGCGACGTTTCAAACGAAGGCGGAACGACGCGTCAGGCGGTGAACGTCGTCGCCGCCGCGAATCGCCGAACGGTAATCCAGAGAGAGAGAGAGGGAGAGTGAGTAGCGGTGGGGGTGGTGGCGGTTCCGGTTAGACGTGCGATCACGATTTCAATTTTGTCAGCGCGTAGCTCCCAGCGGCGAACGTGCCGCGCGCCTCTCTCGCCCGCCTCCCCCTCCACCCCGACGCGTGATCGGTCGATGGTGGAATCGGCAGGGCGGGCGGGCGAGCGAGTTGGGCGAAAGGTTTGTTCAGTGTCGGGGGGGTTCCGGATTAGAGAATCGAATCTTAAAATCTGTCGATTTTTGCTTTAAAAAATAAATAAAAAATTTGCACAATTTAACCCCGCGGCTTATCGCGAGCCAAACCGCCGTGCGGCAGACGAGGGGGGCGTGGCCTGTTGGGGTGGGCGGGGCACGGCGAGGGGGTTTCCGGCCTTCGCGAGGCTGCAATTGGCTTGTCGCGGGTGACTCCGTCCGCTCGCAAGCGAGTTTGGGTTCCAGAGGGGCCGTTCCCGAAGTCGCTTTGTTGGCGAGCCCAAAATTTGGTTCGCGAGTCCAACGTTGAGCCCCGTCGATTCGCTCATTCGGCGCGGCATCGCAAGCGGGCGGCGGTGGTCGGCACGCTCCCGGCAACGGCGCCGCATTCCGCGGTATAACAGGCGCGTAGCGACGGTGCACGTTGTACACGGTGACGGTGCACGTTGTACACCGTGACGGTGGTGATGGTGCACGCTCTACACTGTGACGGTGGTGACGGTGCACGTTCTACACCGTGACGGTGCACGTTCTACACCGTGACGGTGTCACGCTCTACACCGTGACGGTGCACGTTGTACACGGTGACGGTGGTGACGGTGCACGTTCTACACGGTGACGGTGCACGTTGTACACCGTGACGGTGGTGACGGTGCACGTTCTACACGGTGACGGTGCACGTTGTACACCGTGACGGTGGTGACGGTGTACACGGTGACAGTGTCACGTTCTACACCGTGACGGTGGTGACGGTGCACGTTCTGCAACTTGCCGTGTTGCTGTGGAGTTTCGTGTCGAGCTGAGGGGGTGGGAGGGACCCGCATTGAATAGAGAAGGGGGGAGGCTGGGGGGGTGAGTTGCCTCTTGTGGTCTGGAAGTTCACCGGCCTTGCCTCGGGCGAAGCCTCTGGGCGTCACACACAGTGACGCTTTTTCCTTTCGCGTTGAACCCAGAACACGGTGGGTCACGGCGGTGGGTCAAAGTCAACGGGTTCCTTTAGGAGGCTTTCACGACCGATATCATCCGCAACGGAGGTGTTTTGGGGGTTAGACGGCGTGAATATTTAAACGCGTCGTGAAAGACCCGCCAACCACCGGACGCAGCCAACGAGCAAGGGTTGTCAACGTCAACAGAACGTGGCAAATTCGTCACCGGTTGTGCGCGTGTTTGATTGTGCACAGTCGTCTATTCGTTTCGTTGTTTTAGTTGACGTCATTAAATTTTTACGCGGAAATTTGCAAAAAAATGTATTCCGTGTCAACGCTCAAAACAAGTGGTGTGTGGGGTGCAGAGTCGGTGGTGGAGATTCCACATCCCTACTGGGGGGGGGGGCAGAGCCAAGCCACAACATTTACAATCCGAGTGCCGTGACGTTTCGCCAGTAATTACAACCGGCTTCATCAGGTCGACAGCCAGACTTGTGGAGCAGTCCACCAGTTTCGTTCCTTGTACGTAGCCGGCCGTGCGCTAACCGGAGGTGCGGAGCGGTGGCGCAGCAGTTAGCGCCACGCTGCACTGCGAACCCGGCGACCCACAGTTCACTTCCCGCTCACGGCCACCGGCACCGGCGACGATTTGTTGTCATCCGGTCCCGGGCAACCCCCTAGGTCGACTTAGCCTTACATGAGTAATCTGGTGTAGTGTGTATACATCGGCCTCGAGGGAGACAAAGGCAGCCGGGCGTGGTGCCGGCCACCCACCCCCTCTTGTTCTGTGCCGGCCTTCGTAGGTGCTGCTCGCTACACTGGGGGTCTTTGTGTGTGGTAGCACCAGGACTAGATGTGTGGAATCTGTCCACTTTTGGCTGGGTTGGCAGTGGTGAGCAACTTTGTGGACTCGTGGTGAGCTATTCTTTCTGTGTGCCAGTGGTGAGCTGTTCTCTCTGTGTGCCAGTGGTGAGCTGCTCTCTCTCTGTGTGCCAGTGGTGAGCTGTTCTCTCTGTGTGGCAGTGGTGAGCTGTTCTCTCTCTGTGCCAGTGGTGAGCTGTTCTCTCTGTGTGCCAGTGGTGAGCTGTTCTCTCTGTGCCAGTGGTGAGCTGTTCTCTTTGTGTGTGCCAGTGGTGAGCTGTTCTCTCTGTGCCAGTGGTGAGCTGTTCTCTCTCTCTGTGTGTGCCAGTAGTGAGCTGTTCTCTCTGTGTGTCAGTGGTGAGCTGTTCTCTCTGTGTGTCAGTGGTGAGCTGTTCTCTCTGTGTGTGCCAGTGGTGAGCTGTTCTCTCTGTGTGTGCCAGTGGTGAGCTGTTCTCTCTGTGTACCAGTAGTGAGCTGTTCTATCGCTGTGCCAGTGGTGAGCTGTTCTCTGTGTGTGCTAGTTGTGAGCTGTTCTCTCTCTGTGTGCCAGTGGTGAGCTGTTCTCTGTGTGCTAGTGGTGAGCTGTTTTCTCTGTGTGCCAGTGGTGAGCTGTTCTCTCTGTGTCATTGGTGAGCTGTTCTCTCTGTGTGTGTGCCAGTGGTGAGGCCGTCGCCGTGCCGGTGAGTGGGTTAATCCGGCGTCTGCCGTTCCTCACCGCCCCTGTACAGCTCTCACACTAACAACAACTATTCTCTCCGCCTGATGAAGGCCGCTCGTGTTGCCATCGAAACGTCGTGGGCTTTTTTGGCTTTTGTTATTTTCCCAGTGATTATTTAACATGTTTACTATCTAATTTTTGCCGCGTTATTTTTATTTTCTATCTACCGTTACTTCATCGAAAGGACCAAGAATCACCAATAAAACCCTCAAGGCCGTCCCGTGTCTTTCCGTGTCTCTCTGTGTCTCTCCGTGTCTCTCCGTGTCTCTCCGTGTCTCTCTGTGTCTCCGCGTGTCTCTCTGCGTATCTCTCCGTGTCTCTCCGTGTCCTTGTCTCTCCACGTCTCTCCGTGTCTCTCCGCGTCTCTCCCTGTCTCTCCGTGTCTCTCCGTGTCTCTCCGTGTCTCCGCGTGTCTCTCCGTGTCTCTCTGTGTCTCCGCGTGCGCTCGCTGCGCGTGGAGCGACCCGCGTCACAGACTCACGCGCTATCTTCCTTTCTCTTCGCCGCCCGCCCGCCCTTCTCTGTCTCTCCTCCTCCCTCTCCGTGACCTCGTCGCCCATCGAGTCGACGAGCGACGAGCGGCCAAATTCAACGGCGCGCCGGCCAGCGGGGTGGAAGGCCGGACACACTGGACATACAGCTGTCTCGGGTGTGGACCAATCAAATTCAAGGACAGTGCATATTATTATCAGAGTTTTGCATTTTGACTGCTTGTGTTGTGGTTATTGCAAACATGATGCCTTGAATAAAGGTGTCAGTGTTTGTGCCAGTTAAAAGGGTAAAACCTATTCCTACACTCACTAACTCACCCGCTCACTCACCCGCTCACTCACCCATCCACTCACTCACCCAACCACTCACTCACCCACTCACCCGCTCACTCACCTGCTCACTCACCCGCTCACCCATCCACTCACCCACTCACTTACCCAACCACTCACCCACTCACTCACCCAACCATCCACTCAACCACACACTCACTCACCCACTCACCCACCCACCCACTCACTCACCCGCTTACTCACCCGCTCACCCACTCACTCACCCACTCATTAATTTTTTCCCACACACGCACAGCGTGACGAGGTGTGAAAACACCCTAGTGGACTAAGTCAGACACCACCCCCACTGCCCCCTAGTGGACTAACTAAGTCAGACACCACCCCCACTGCCCCCTAGTGGACTAACTAAGTCAGACACCACCCCACTGCTCCCTAGTGGACTAAGTCAGACACCACCCCCACTGTCCCCTAGTGGACTAAGACAGACACCACCCCACTGCTCCCTAGTGGACTAAGACAGACACCACCCCCACTGCCCCCTAGTGTGTGAACACGCACCACCACTGCCACCACCGCCGCCACCACCACCACTGCCACCACCACCACTGCCACCACCACGGCCGCCACCACCACGGCCACCACTGCCACCACTGCCACCACTACAACCACCACCCACCTCACCTCAAATGAGTACCCGGTGCGGTGTGTAGTAATCATCGCCAGGAGGGAAACAAAGGCGGCCGGGCGTGGTGCTGACCACCCACCCCCTCGTGTGCCACAGTGCCGGCAGCCTTCATTGCTGCTGATACTCGCTAACAGCACTTGCCCCTACAGTCTGTTACAGGCTACACAGTGGGGAATCTTTGTCTTTGTGTTTGTGTGTGCCTGGCCCCGCCCTGCCTCACCACCACAGCCAGAACACCTCGTCACACACACAGCGTGACGAGGTGTGAACACACACAGCGTGACGAGGTGTAACACACAGCATGACGAGGTGTGAACACACACAGCGTGACGAGGTGTGAACACACACAGCGTGACGAGGTGTGAAAAGGATAGCGTGATGAGGTGTGAACACACACACACAGCATGACGAGGTGTGAACACACAGCGTGACGAGGTGTGAACACACACACAGTGTGACGAGGTGTGAACAAGCACAGCGTGACGAGGTGTGAACACACACACAGCATGACGAGGTGTGAACACACACACAGTGTGACGAGGTGTGAACACACACAGTGTGACGAGGTGTGAACAAGGATAGCGTGACGAGGTGTGAACACACAGTGTGACGAGGTGTGACACACACAGTGTGACGAGGTGTGTGAACACACAGTGTGACGAGGTGTGAACACACACACAGTGTGACGAGGTGTGAACACACGCACAGCGTGACGAGGTGTGAAAACACAGTGTGACGAGGTGTGAACACACACACAGCGTGACGAGGTGTGAACACACACAGCGTGACGAGGTGTGAACACACACAGTGTGACGAGGTGTAACACACAGCATGACGAGGTGTGAACACACACACAGTGTGTGACGAGGTGTGAACACACACACAGTGTAACGAGGTGTCAACACACACAGTGTGACGAGGTGTGAACACACACACAGCGTGACGAGGTGTGAACACACACAGTGTGACGAGGTGTGAACACACACACAGTGTGTGACGAGGTGTGAACACACACACAGTGTGACGAGGTGTGAACACACACACATTGTGACGAGGTGTGAACACACACGCACAGTGTGACGAGGTGTGAATGCACACAGCGTGACGAGGTGTGAACACACACACAGTGTGATGATGGGGAGAGATGGGGGAGCGCTGAACGAGAGAGAGGGGGGTGTTATCTACTCACTTCCAGCGGAGATTTTACATTCTCCATCGCTACAACGGCAGATAAAAAAAAATTTCGTCAACTGAGAAGCGGAGGAGCAGATTCCACCACCACCACCGTCACCACCACCACCGCTGCTGTGCGTGTGGGGGTGTAACGTGTCAGTATTTAAATGTCTTAGCCCAGCCACGTGCTGTGTTCAAAGTGCCTAGCGAGTGTGTCACGTGTCAGTATTTAAATGTCTTAGCCCAGCCACGTGCTGTGTTCAAAGTGCCTAGCGGGTGTCACGTGTCAGTATTTGAATGTCTTAGCCCAGCCACGTGCTGTGTTCAAAGTACCTAGCGGGTGTGTCACGTGTCAGTATTTAAATGTCTTAGCCCAGCCACGTGCTGTGTTCAAAATACCTAGCTGGTGTGTCACGTGTCAGTATTTAAATGTCTTAGCCCAGCCACGTGCCTCCACTTAGTACCTTAATTAACTGAGTGGTTAATTGCTTTAGCGGGTGGCGCGTGAGTATTTAAATGGTTTAGCCCAGCCACGTGCCTCCACTTAGCACCTTAATTAATTGAGTGGTTAATTGCTTTAGCCAGGTGTGGTGGTGTGTATATAAAATCTCCTCTTGAAATCACGCGATACCCTCCACCTCATTATTTTGGCCAAGTGTATGAAATACAATTTTAAGACTTAAAACTTTAATGACTGCAGGAATTCATTTTCTTGGTGTTGGGATCGAAACGTCGTAGTTAATTTTATTTCCTTTGAAACCTTTATCCGTGACTTTACCGAATGACCCAAAGTCGCGTGACGTCATTTATGGACGTCCCCTTAATTATTATTTTTGTATAGAGGATTTTACCACGGTCAAGTCGTGCGTGAATGAAATGATCATTATTGCTGGGTTCCCAATCACTCCGTGTTCACACCTCGTTCACACCTCGTCACGCTGTGTGTGTGTTCACACCTCGTTCACACCTCGTCACACTGTGTGTGTGTTCACACCTCGTTCACACCTCGTCACGCTGTGTGTGTGTTCACACCTCGTTACAATGTGTGTGTGTTCACACCTCGTTCACACCTCGTCACGCTGTGTGTTTGTTCACACCTCGTCACACTGTGTGTGTGTTCACACCTCGTCACACTGTGTGTTCACACCTCGTCACACACTGTGTGATCACACCTCGTTACAATGTGTGTTCACACCTCGTCACACTGTGTGTGTGTTACACCTCGTCACACTGTGTGTGTTCACACCTCGTTACAATGTGTGTGTGTTCACACCTCGTCACACTGTGTGTGTGTTCACACCTCGTCACACACTGTGTGATCACACCTCGTTACAATGTGTGTTCACACCTCGTCACACTGTGTGTGTGTTACACCTCGTCACACTGTGTGTGTTCACACCTCGTCACACTGTGTGTGTTACACTTCGTCACACTGTGTGTGTTCACACCTCGTCACACTGTGTGTGTGTTACACCTCGTCACACTGTGTGTGTTCACACCTCGTCACACTGTGTGTGTGTTACACTTCGTCACACTGTGTGTGTTCACACCTCGTCACACTGTGTGTGTTCACACCTCGTCACACTGTGTGTGTGTTCACACCTCGTCACACTGTGTGTGTTCACACCCCGTCACGCTGTGTGTGTCCACACCTCGTCACACTGTGTGTGTGATCACACCTCGTTACAATGTGTGTTCACACCTCGTCACACTGTGTGTGTGTTACACCTCGTCACACTGTGTGTGTTCACACCTCGTTACAATGTGTGTGTGTTCACACCTCGTCACACTGTGTGTGTTCACACCTCGTCACACTCTCTCTCTCTCCCCCTACCCTGACTCTCTCCCCCATCCACCTCCCGTACCGCGCGTCCTTCATTTCCGCAGTTTTGACTTCAGCAGCCAAAGTGCGTCTCTGTGTTGTCTCTCTCTCTGTGTCTCTGTGTTGTTGCTGTGTCTCTCTCTATCTGTGTCGTTGCTGTGTCTCTCTCTCTGTGTCTCTGTGCTGTGTCTCTCTCTCTCTCTCTCTGTGACTCTGTGTTGTTGCTGTGTCTCTATCTGTGTCTCTGTGTTGTTGCTGTGTCTCTCTCTCTCTGTGTCTCTGTGTTGTTGCTGTGTCTCTCTCTCTATCTGTGTTGTTGCTGTGTCTCTCTGTGTCTCTGTGTTGTTGCTGTGTCTCTCTCTCTATCTGTGTTGTTGCTGTGTCTCTCTCTCTGTGTCTCTGTATTGTTGCTGTGTCTCTCTATCTGTGTTGTTGCTGTGTCTCTCTCTCTGTGTCTCTGTGTTGTTGCTGTTTCTCTCTCTATCTGTGTTGTTGCTGTGTCTCTCTCTGTGTCTCTGTGTTGTTGCTGTGTGTCTCTATCTGTGTTGTTGCTGTGTCTCTCTCTATATCTGTGTTGCTGTGTCTCTCTCTGTGTCTCTGTGTTGTTGCTGTGTGTCTCTATCTGTGTCTCTGTGTTGTTGCTGTGTGTCTCTCTCTATTTGTGTCTCTCTCTGTGTCTCTGTGTTGTTGCTGTGTGTCTCTCTCTATCTGTGTTGTTGCTGTGTGTCTCTCTCTATCTGTGTCTCTCTCTGTGTCTCTGTGTTGTTGCTGTGTCTCTTTCTCTATCTGTGTTGTTGCTGTGTCTCTCTCTTTGTGTCTCTGTGTTGTTGCTGTGTGTCTCTCTCTATCTGTGTCTCTCTCTGTGTCTCTGTGTTGTTGCTGTGTGTCTCTCTCTATCTGTGTCTCTGTGTTATTGCTGTGTCTCTCTCTATCTGTGTCTCTGTGGTGTGCCTCTCTCTGTGTCTCTGTGTTGTTGCTGTGTCTCTCTATCTGTGTCTCTCTCTCTGTGTCTCTGTGTTGTTGCTGTGTGTTTCTATCTGTGTCTCTGTGTTGTTGCTGTGTGTCTCTCTCTATCTGTGTCTCTCTCTGTGTCTCTGTGTTGTTTCTGTGTGTCTCTCTCTATCTGTGTCTCTGTGTTATTGCTGTGTCTCTCTCTATCTGTGTCTCTGTGGTGTGCCTCTCTCTGTGTCTCTGTGTTGTTGCTGTCTCTCTCTCTGTGTCTCTGTGTTGTTGCTGTGTTTCTCTCTCTCTGTGTTTCTCTCTGTGTTGTTGCTGTGTCTCTCTCTCTTTGTGTCTGTCTCTGTGTTCTCTCTCTGTGTCTCTGTGTTGTCTCTCTCTCTCTGTGTCTGTGTGTCTATGTTGTGTGTATCTGTGTGTCTCTGTGTTAGCAGTGGTGTAGGCAATTCCAACAAGACCTACATCTCTGCTTTATTGACCTGGTCAAGGCCTATGATACCATCAGTAGGCCTGGGCTCTGGGTTGTTCTTCGTGCTTTTGGAGTACCTGACCCTCTGCTCACGATCATTAAGGACCTTCATGATGGTGAGCGGACCCGGGTAAAACTACGTGGCCGGGAGTCAGAGCCATTCCCTGTACACCTTGGGGTGCGACAGGGATGTCCTCTGGCTCCCACATGATTTAACATCTATTTTGACCACGTAGTTCGTGAAACCTTCAGTAGCTGTACCAGAGGAATTTCCATCTGGTACAGATACAATGGGAGGCTGGTCGATGCCCGGGTGCAGTCAAGGGATGGCTCCCTATTGGTCAACCACGTTATGTATGCCGACGACCTGGTAATTGGGGTTCACTCAGAGGAGGCGTTGGAGGTGCTGCTGCTGAAACTGGAGTGTGCCACTAAGAGGTGGGGCCTTACCATCAGCCCCACCAAAACTAAGCACCTGCCTGGGTATTTTGTACCATCGGGCACTCCACCCCCAAAACTCCCAATCGGTGATGGGACAGTTGTGGAGAGAGTGGAGAGTTTCCCATACCTGGGCAGTGTGCTCATGGCCGGCTCCGGTTTAACAGCAGAGGTCTCACTCCGAATCAGTCGAGCGGCATTATCTTTTCATCGGTTGCGTAACGCTGTGTGGAAGCTACATGGTCTGTCGCTCCGCATCTCTACGCTTGCGAAACATGGACCCCCCTAATGGAATATCTTCGCCGGTTAAAAACATTTAGGCTGGCCTGCCTACGATCAATCCTGCGTTTAACCAGGCTGGATTGTGTGAGCAGCTCACAAATCCTCGAAAGATCTGGACAAAGTCCCATCGGTGAGCTCCTCCAGGCAGGCAAGGCTGCGTTGGCTGGGTCATGTAGCCTGCATGCCCAGCCACCACATGCCTAAACAGCTTTTGTTCGGCCGGATTGAGGGGGCTAAACGGGCGCGGCACGGGCTAGAGAAAAGATGGAGTGATGTGGTACAGAAAGACTTGGACCTGAGTGGACTTGCCGATGACCGGTACCAGCGGTGTCAAGATCGGCCTCTGTGGAGGAGGCTCGTGAAGGACGCTGCAGGCCAGTTGGAGGCAGTCGCCCTCCAACAACAACGGAGGGTGGAGGAGCGACGCTCACAACAACGAGCGGAGCGCCGGGTGGCTAAAGCACAGCAGGTTGGCACAGTAGGGGGCACAGGTGGTGCATCAGCCAGTCATCTCAGTCAGTCAACCCGTGGCACCTGCTGGGTCTACCCCATGACCCCCTGCCAGCGGGCGTTTGACACTTCACGTGGCCTCAGGGTGCACATGGCCTGGCACAAGCGTCGTGGTGACGTCACCGCCACTTAGTGGCGAACGCCGGTTGTTGTTGTTGTCTCTGTGTTATCTCTCTGTGTCTGTGGCGAGGGGTGATGCAGCGGGCCGTGAGCGGTGTGCTCCCTCTCCACGCCCCCGCGCTACGTCCTGATGACACCCAAACGGGCAGAATCATTCTTCGTTACATTTTCGGAAAAGGCAAACAGCGATGGTGCTGCTGCTGCTGATGATGATGCTGCTTGTTACTGCATGATGATGGGTGATGATGGATGCTGCTGATGATGATGATGCTGCTTGTTACTGCATGATGATGGGTGATGATGGTGCTGCTGCAGCTGATGATGATGCTGCTTGTTACTGCATGATGATGGGTGATGATGGTGCTGCTGCTGATGATGATGCTTGTTACTGCATGATGATGGGTGATGATGGTGCTGCTGCTGATGATGATGCTGATGCTTGTTACTGCATGATGATGGGTGATGATGGATGCTGCTGCTGATGATGCTGCTTGTTACTGCATGATGATGGGTGATGATGGATGCTGCTGATGATGATGATGCTGCGTGATGATGAATAGGGGAGTGTATTGCCTAGAGCTCATGTGTTATCTCCCGCAGCTGCAGCAGCAGCTGGAGCTGCAGCAGCAGCAGCTGGAATTCCAGCAGCAGCAGCTGGAGCTGCAGCAGCAGCAGCAGCTGAGGCATCAGCAGGAGGAGCTGCTTTTCCAGCAGCTGGACGCGAGGCTGGAGCTGCACCTGGTGATGAGGCTTCAGCACCATGAGTGGCTGGAGCAGGCGGAGCTCCGGCAACAGCAGCAGGAGCTGCAGCAGCATCTGGAGCTGCGGCACCAGCAGGCGCTGGAGCAACAGCAGCAGGAGCTGGAGCTGCAGCAGCAGCAGCTGCAGCAGCAGCAGCCGCTGGAACTTCGGCAGCAGCAGCAGCCGCTGGAGCTGCGGCACCAGCAGCAGCTGGCGCAGCAGCAGCAGCTGGAGCTGGAGCTGCAGCAGCAGCTGGAGCTGCTGCAGCAACAGCATCAGCTGGAGCAGCAGCAGCAGCGGTTTGAGTTTGAGGAGCAGCAGCTGGACCCACACCTGGAGCTGCACCTGGTGCTGAGGCACCGGCAGCATCAGCGGCCGCAGCAGCTGGCGCTCCGGGAGCAGCAGCGGCTAGAGCAGCTGGATCTTCGGGAGCAGCAGCGGCAGCAGCGGCTGGAGCATCCGGAGTGGCAGCAAGCTCCAGCGGATGGAGCATGACCTGGAGCATGTGGAGCGGCAAGCTGCCGCTGCCGCTGCTCCTCGGTGAGCATCCAAACGACGTCAATCAGCCGACGCTGACACCGAGAGTGGTGGTGCTGGGGGTAGCGGTGGTGGTGGTGGTGGTGTCAAGAAGCCGCTGTTTGCTTCTCTTGGACAGCCGCTCAGCGTGCAGCAGCACGATCACAGCCAGATGCTGAGTGAGCTCTTGAGTCGAAAGTGATGGGGGGGGTGCAATAAGCCAATTGCTTGACCGCATTCATTTTTTTATTTTTCCATCCCCATAGGGGACACTCTGCGGCGACACAAGCGCCGGTGCTTTTGCCGAGATTGTTGACAAAGCACGCTGGCCTTGAACCAGTTGATGCGTGCTGCTCTTCGTGCTTACCTGCAGCGTGGAAAATAAAGACGATTTCTTGTCTTCTGTCCACTTTATCACAGTTCATTACACAACACTCGCCTGCTAGGCCCGTCGCTCGTTCGCTCCCTCACTCGCCTTGTCCTTATCCTATTACTACACTCCTTCATGATCTTATTACTACCCTCCTTCACGATCCTATTACTAAACTCCTTCCCGATCCTATTACTACACTCCTTCACGATCCTATTCACTACTCTCCTTCCCGATTATATTACTACTCTCCTTCACGATCCTATTACTACACTCCTTCCCGATCCTATTACTACCCTCCTTCACGATCCTATTCACTACTCTCCTTCCCGATCCTATTACTACTCTCCTTCCCGATCCTATTACTACACTCCTTCACGATCCTATTCACTACTCTCCTTCCCGATCCTATTACTACACTCCTTCACGATCCTATTCACTACTCTCCTTCCCGATTCTATTACTACCCTCCTTCACGATCCTATTACTAAACTCCTTTCCGATCCTATTACTACACTCCTTCACGATCCTACTCACTACTCTCCTTCCCAATCCTATTACTACTCTCCTTCACGATCCTATTACTACTCTCCTTCCCGATCCTATTACTACCCTCCTTCACGATCCTATTCACTACCCTCCTTCCCGATCCTATTCACTACTCTCCTTCACGATCCTATTCACTACTCTCCTTCCCGATCCTATTCACTACTCTCCTTCCCTACTCTCCCCGTTTCACCCCTCCCAGCTGCCGTGTCTCGCCGTGTCTCAGCAGCCCCCGGGGGGTCAAGCGTGCCGACGTACGGACCGCGCTTAACCCCCTAGCGGCCCTACCCTAGGCAGCTACGCAGGGCCACACAGGGCCACTCTCAGCCTGGCGAGCTTGGCCGGTCCGGCTTCGGCTTCTCTCGTCCTCTGTCTTCATCGACTCGACCCCCTAGCGACCCTATCCTAGGCAGCTACGCAGGGGCACACAGGGCCACTCTCAGCCTGGCGAGCTTGGCCGGGTCCGGCTTCGGCTTCTCTCGTCCTCTGTCTTCATTGACTCGACCCCCTAGCGACCCTATCCTAGGCAGCTACGCAGGGCCACACAGGACTAAACCTCAGCCTGGCGAGTTTGGCCGGTCCGGCTTCGGCTTCTCTCGTCCTCTGTCTTCATCGACTCGACTCCCTAGCGGCCCTACCCTAGGCAGCTACGCAGGGCCACACAGGGCCACTCTCAGCCTGGCGAGCTTGGCCGGTCCGCCTTCGGCTTCTCTCGTCCTCTGTCTTCATCGACTCGACCCTTCCGGCTCGTCTTGCCCCTCTCTCTCTCATGTGTCCCTCGCGACCCCTCCCAGGTCTCCCCGTCGATCCTTTCGTTTTGTTTATTTCCATGTTTTTTGTGTGCACCGGGATCATCCATCCCGAGAGACAAAGTGCACGGCAGCTTGTGGCTCTTGGTTTTGATTGACGTGCCATTAAATGACCCCCATTGGGCGAGGCAGTCACGCCAAAACCCGTTGGCTTCCACTACATTTCAGTCCTTGGCCTGCAAGCAGACAGGCCGGTAATTAATTCATCTGTAACTTTAGACGGTGGTGCACGTGGGGGCACATTGTCAGAACTCCACAATTGTGCTGTAATTTAAGTCGTTGAGGGAGCGGGATTTTATCGTTATTGGGTGCTCCCAATTACAACTGTCATCTATCATGTCACGTCCCCCGAAAATAAAATTGCGCAGTTCACACGAATGGAAGTCGAGCAGATTCATGTCGTATGAGCTCGGCAATCACAACGTTTGTGTGTTTCACATTAAATAAAATGCTGGTTATGACTCCAAATAATTGGATTTTTTTTTTATATGTGATGGACACTAATCCATTTGTTGCGAAACGGATGCCTTCTGATATGAGATTAAGACAACGATGTTGAAAAATTCCCGATGTAACATCTCATGAATCGTGAAGGTGAATTTTAAATCGTAAATGGTAACGTTGTGACCGTAGACTTCGACAATCCTTTTTCTCTTTACAGGTCACTTATTTGTGAAGTAGTCCTACATTACCACAACAAATAATTTTTGACAATGCTAATTTTGTATGCTAATTCCTTTGTCAAGGCACCTTGATTCCTCTCACACAGCTTAAAGGTCGCGGTCTGAGCTTAGCTGTGTTCACTCCAGCGCTGTCCTCCAGACAGTCTCGTCCCTTCACCTGATGAAGGCCGCTTGTGTTGTGGCCGAAACGTCGTGATTTTTGTTGTTTCATTTTTTTACCTACGTGGTGACTTTACCGAATAGAACCAAAGAGTAATTTTTGGTTCTATTCTAGTCGAGAGACTCTGTGACGTGACGTGAACACGTGGTCAAGGCTCACAGTCTTGCCCACGGCAACAACTCCCTCGCCAGGTACGCAGGAGGTCACCGATTCGATCCCGATCCTGACGCCCGTATATATTTGGAGTCTGCGCATCCTCTCCATTCCCTGTGGCCGAGCAGATTTTTCTCCGGTTCCTCGGGGGGGTCTTCCCCCTCCGCATTTGGAATCGACGTGCATTTAGAGTTTTTTTTGCTTGCTGCCGGCTATACATGCCCACGTGATAAGCCACTTTTGTTGAGCTGTCATTTGTGTAGTGGGTTCCAGGACACGGAGACGGCAGAATAGAAGCAGCACTATTTATTTAAACCTTAACAAGGGTTACACTAGAAGGGGTAGCGGCCCCTCCACCCGTATAACTCAGGAACACACCCCAGGCTCTCTAGCCTAAGCTCTAGGCTCCCAGTTCCTCCTGGTAGGGCTCTAAGGGAGGCTATCAGATCCGGCCCTGGTTAGGCACAGATCTCGGCACCCCGCCGACCAGACCGGCCCTTAGAAGGACTCTGACTCTGGGGCTCTGGGGCCGCACCACTGGCTTGCTGTGCCGGCCCTGAAAAGGGCAGCGGTCACAGGAGTTCCAGGGTCTCACCTAGCTGGCCTTCTTTCTTCACTGGTTGCTTCAGCCTCGGGCCCCACACTCTGCCCCGAGCTCCCTGGCTCCCCGCACTTTATACCCACTGGAGCCTTAGCGGACGTTGTTGTAGCCACCAAGGTGTGGGTGAACCACACCTTCCCGTGCCATGTGTTTATTCCCCATAGCACCCCTACATTTGTAACCAGGTCGCCTCTGAGAAAGAGCTAAATAGCTCGGTGGGCCTTTACCTGGTAAAATAATAATAAATAAACAGTTTGAAGTCACGTGATCATATACTTCACGGAATCTCAAAACATTCGCCCGTAACACTGCCCTGCTAGGAAATGAATTGCGTGGAGAGAGAAAAAAAAATAGACAAGTTTTACATGAAAAAAGGGCCATTTCTCAGAAATGTCACCGATGTATATGTAGTGCCGTGTGAATTCACTCGGACGACAACCGTCTCTTTTCCCGCCGTCACTTTTATTCCATCGTTCCGTACACACAGTAATTCTCTCCGTGCTCCGCCAACTCGGACACTCTGATTTACTTCAGCATCGTCCGTGCATCCCCTTCCACACACAGTGTTTCTTCGCCTATCTCTTGACACAGTGTCTACCCTTCCACACACAGTGGTTCGTCTTCTATCTCTTCCACACACAGTGGTTCGTCTTCTATCTCCTCACACACAGTATCGCCGCTATCTCTTCACACGCAGTGACTTCCATCTATTCACACACAGTGACTCTATCTATCTCCGCTAACGCTGACTCTCCCTATCGCTATTTACTGTCTTTGGGGTCCGGCTCTCTATCTATTCTTCCCTAACATTTCCAGCTCTCTTCTCCGTATCTCTTCACCTCTCGCCAACAACTGCCCAGCAACAACTTCCCAGCAGCAACTCTCCAACAGCAACCACCAACAGCCACCCCCTTCCGTTCAAACCACATCGCGTTTTATCCCCTCTCGCATTAGCCTTAATTAATTGCCACGTGGCTCGCTGGCCGTTTCCCGCCAGCCCGCACCTGTCTCCCTCAGACATTCCGACGCCACCACTTAACGCTAACAGCCTCTCGACCAATCACAGCCCTCGTGCCACGACTCCCTTAATTACTTGGGTTTGTTTACGGCACTTGTTACTCGACCACCTGTTCGCCCTCGTGTGACCCGTTCTCCTTGTCTGTCTGTATGTACTGTACATGGCCAATTCCCATGCGCATTATCTACTCCACTACATCACCCCCCCCCCCCCCCCCCCGTGATGAAAGAACCTAGCCGTCCCCGGCTACGATATACTCGAATTGGAGTAGTGGAGTGAAGCAGACGGAACGATGACAACATATATACAGAACGCATTCGCAACACATAACCATTTTGTACAACCACACAACGACACGCACTCAACACCTTTATACAGAATTCCCAAACCCCCTAAGTCAACGTATTGTATTCCTCCTGGAACGGGTTCCCGCTGCCGGCCCATCTCCCCTGCACGCGACACCCTGCGGTAAGGGAGGGCCTCGCTCGTCTCGCCAACGAGGGGCGCTCCTGGGCTCCACCCTGCGCCCATCCCTGTCCCAGCGACACTCCGCTGGCGGGGCTGTCCGTCGTTCATGGTAGGGATGGCCATTGGTCCGGATTTGCGGCCGTTCAATCGGCGTCCGGTCGGTAACCCTGCCCAAAAAGGGCGATCCTGCAGGCACACGGGGGGCAGATCTCTGGGACACGCGCACTTGTGACCTCCCCACAGGTTCGTCGGACACATCCAATACAGGCCGCTCTCGGATGGGGGATGACGCGTCATATGGTAACACAAATTTCTTCAAGCGCGACGGGTGAACAAACCGTGTCCGACGACCGAATTTTATTCGCACACTCTGATCCCGTAAAACCTCCACAATATCAACGGGCCCCTGCCAGGGGCGGTGAAATTTCGGGGACGTTCCCACCGGCACCATGGGGCAGTGCAACCAGGCTTTATCTCCAACACTCCATGGCTCTCGTGACTGCTGCCTGCCGTACAATCGTTCGTTAGCGGCTTGTCGTCGTGCCGTATTTTTCAATGCAGCCTCCCTGGCTTCCCTCAGACGGTCTAAAGCCACCTGCATTGGAGCAGGCACCGTCGTAGATTTCTCTCGCTTCCGAATTCCCAATTTAACAATAGCCGGCGCTTCTGGTTCCCGTCCATACATTAGAAAAAATGGCGAGTACCCCATTGAGGCATGCGGGGCCAATCTATACGCGGCCAGCGTCGCTGCAACATGCAGGTCCCAAACATCTTGAGTGGTGTTTACTTGGTGACAAAGCATGGACGTCAGTGTCCTATGCAGCCGCTCGACCATCCCATCAGTCTGCGGGTCGTATGGGGACGTCCGGATCTTTTTGGTCCCCAGCGAGTCACACACGTCTTTAATCAATATCGATGAAAATTTCTGCCTTGGTCAGTAAGCAATTGTTCCGGGGCCCCCTTATACAAGACGTACCCTTTCAAGAAAGCCTCAGCGATCAATGTCGCTGACTGGTCTACTAGCAGCCAGGCCATCGGCCAACGAGTTAAGTATTCCACCCCGACGAGAAAATATTTGTGCCCTCGGGGGGTGACGGGGAACGGACCCAAAATATCTAGTGCCACAATTTCGTTCACTCTCGAAACTTGAATCGATTGCAATGGGACACGATATGGCCGTGCCAGCGCTTTCCTCCGCGCACATTCCTGGCACGCTTTTACATACTGTTTCACATCATTAAACATTCCCGGCCAGTAAAATTCATTCCCCACTGTCAACGCGGTTTTCTTCTCCCCCAAATGCATCAATTTCTCATGTATCTCGTTAATGAGTTTCCCCCACAACATCCTTGGGACAACAATACAAAATGTTTGTGCTTCCACATTTCAGCGAACAAGCAACCCCTCCGTCAACATCAAAAATGGGCGATCCTCCGATCCCCTTGAACGAGAGGCACGCAGCCTCATCCTGGTCAGCGAGGAATCCTCTACCTGCAGTTGCTTCCACTGTTTCAATGACAACCCCAACAATCCAATTTCTGCTCCAGGGATTATCCCCGGCACTCCCGAACCCGTTGCAGCGACCATTTGCGGAACCTCCTGCAGCGGCAGGCCGCAACGCAGCGAGCCCTCTGCGCACCGACACGTCTCAGCCGGTCGCGGCAACCTCGACAAAGCATCCGCGTTTACATGGCGCGTTCCTTTCCTATGTTGGATCGTGAAAGAGTACTCCTGGAGGGTCTCAAGCCAGCGAGCCATCTGCCCCGATGGCTGATCCACGCGCAGCGAGTACTGTAGTGCCGCGTGATCAGTGCGGATCAAAAATTCCCTGCCATACAGATACGGTCGGTACTGCCGAACAAAATGGACAATCGCTAACAATTCTCAACGCGTCACACAGTATTTTTGCTCCACCGGCGATAACACCCGGCTGCCATATGCCACTACTCTCTCGACGCCATCAACCATTTGTGACAAAACCGCGCCTATGCCCATATCACTGGCATCCATGTCAAGTATAAATCGCTTCGTAAAATCCGGGTATCCCAACGGCGGTGCGTCCGCCAGTGCGGCCCGCAACGCTTCGAACGATTTTTGTTCTGCAATCCCCCATTGAAACTTCACACCTTTCCCGGTCAGCGTATGCAATGGTCGAGCAATCGTGGCAAAATCCTTAACGAACCGCCGATAATACGATGCAAAGCCCACAAAGCTACGCACTTCCCCTGCTGTTTTCGGCACTGGCCATGTACGCACACAACTCATCTTTTCCGGATCAGTGGCCACTCCTGACGCACTAACGACGTGCCCCAAATACTTCACCGATGTTCTCAACAATTGGCACTTCTGTGGTTTAAATTTCAATCCAGCGCGCCGCACTCTGCCAAAAACGGCGCGCAGCCGTTGCAAATGTTCATCGAAATTCCTACTGAAAACAATCACATCATCTAAATATATCAAGCACGACTCCCACTGCAGGCCCGACAACACGAGTTCCATTAATCGCTGGAAGGTCGCCGGCGCTGAGTGGAGTCCCATCGGGAGCACGTTAAATTGATACAATCCTTGTGGTGTCCGAAATGCCGTTTTAGGTTTTGACTCTTTATCCAGGGGCAATTGCCAAAAGCCCTACAACAAATCGAGGGTTGAAAAGATTCTGGTGCCGGACAGGGCGTCCAGCGAATCATCAATTCGTGGAAGCGGGTACGCTTCCGCCACCGAAACTTTATTCAATTTCCGATAGTCAAAACAAAATCGCATGGTTCAGTCACGTTTTTTAACGAGGACAATAGGGGCTGGACGATGGGGCGATAATATCGTGCTCTAGCATTTCATCAACAGATCGCCGAATACATTCTTTCTCAAGAGGACCTACACGATGCGAATTTAACCTGATCGGGGGTGCGTTCCCCGTGTCAATACGATGCTGCAACAACGTCGTTCGACCCACGTCGTATTTCCCTGAACTGAACACATCTTTAAATTCCACTAGCAACGCATGCAAACCCGACCGCTGCACAGGCAATAACTCTGGGTTTTGTTTGTAAAGATCCCTTAACCATTCCGGATCGTCTTCTTCCCTTGACAACATTTCATCCTGTCCCCTAGGTAAGCATGTTTTCGTTTCTGGACCCGGCGCACCCATCGCGTGCGCCAATGTAGTGCCCTCTTGAATAACAACCTCTTCGTGCCCCGTGTTTACAATTTGAATGAAAGGATCGCAATACGTTGGTATTATGGTCAAAGCCCCTACCACGGTGGGCATTCTCGATACAGCATTTGAGGGTGTTAACAGCAATCCCTCCTGCAGCTCATCCCAAGGCAATTCCTTCTTTAACCGTAGAGGTATCAATATTTGCGATGCAGGTGGGACACGCACGGTGCGGCTCACCACGGCCTGCACCACAGCGTTCGCCACCGCAAATTTCGAAGGTGTCCCCAAAAATTTCATACATCTCCCCGACGGTAATTCCAAACAACCTCTTTCCACTGAAATCTTAATTGGCATCTTTTGCAAGAAATCTGTGCCCAACAAACACGGTACCGCCAAGGCCGTTGAAACCAAAACACTTCCCGTCACAATCACCTCCCCAATTTGAATTGTCGCAACCACGCAGCCCATAATGCCCAAACTACCCCCGATTGCCGCTACGCATGGCCCTTCCACTGGCGCTAACGAGCCAGGCGACGTCGGCAGCGACCGAAAAGTTTGCAACGAAATGAGAGTCGCCGACGCCCCGGTATCCACAATAACCCGTACCATAACACCTTGAATACATGCCATCACATCCAACGATCCTGGCGCGGCCCCCAACACACGATGTACCAACGCGCCCCACGTATCCCGGCCATGCGTACTATCCGAACCCGATGAATACGGGTGAGATGACGCGGATGAGTGATGTGGATAGGGCGGCCCTGTATTGAATGCATCTCGACTCACCCGGGATCCTTGGTCTTGGGGGAACCGCCCGCTGTAGTAGTTCGGCGCCCATGGAGGACAACCTCTTCGTCTCCAGCAGTCGCGGGCGAGATGACCCCTCCGCCCACACTCGTAGCATGTCCGATGCACGCCATCTCCATATGCCCCGGGACGACGCCGTCGGTCTCCGGTCGACACCCCGGCCGCCGCTGCCATCGGCGGCGCCTCGTCCACCACCACCGCCACCGTGCTCGCAGCCCCGGCAGGGGCCGTCCAATCTCCCACCTTGGCCTCAAATCGTTGTATGTGTAGCCGTCGTGGCGGTCCCTCCGACGGGTCGTCTTCGTCGTCAGATTCTTCCAACCGCTCCGGCTGAGCGGCAACCTCCGGCGGTGGACCCGGTACGGGTAGTTGAATGCGGTTCTCCGTCAAGAAGTTCTGGAATTCTTCCAACAACTTCTCCATTCTGGCCTCCCACTGGGTCATGAGGACTCGCCAATCTTCCGGCGATCCCGGGCCTTCAGCACCACCCGAACCGCTGTCACCGTCCAGAGTACTGCCGGCCATCTGGCCGGGCTGCAAATCGTTGTTGTCGCTGTCGCCGCTCGAGTCCACTGGCACATTTCTCTTCTTTGCCGCTTTCCTGACATTGTGGCGTGTTCCGTACTTTTTCTGACACCAAATGTAGTGCCGTGAATTCACTCGGACGACAACCGTCTCTTTTTCCGCCGTCACTTTTATTCCATCGTTCCGTACACACAGTAATTCTCTCCGTGCTCTGCCAACTCGGACGCTCCGATTTACTTCAGCATCGTCCGTGCATCTCCTTCCACACACAGTGTTTCTTCGCCTATCTCTTCACACACAGTGTCTTCCCTTCCACACACAGTGGTTCGTCTTCTATCTCTTCCACACACAGTGGTTCGCCTTCTATCTCCTCACACACAGTATCGCTGCTATCTCTTCACACGCAGTGACTTCCATCTATCCACACACAGTGACTCTATCTATCTCCGCTAACGCTGACTCTCCCTATCGCTATTTACTGTCTTTGGGATCCGGCTCTCTATCTATTCTTCCAGAACATTTCCAGCTGTCTTCTCCGTATCTCTTCACCTCTCGCCAACAACTGCCCAGCAACAACTTCCCAGCAGCAACTCTCCAACCGCAACTCCCCAACAGCAACCCCCCTCTGTTCAAACCACCTCGCGTTTTATCCCCTCTCGCATTAGCCTTAATTAATTGCCACGTGGCTCGCTGGCCGTTTCCCGCCAGCCCGCACCTGTCCCCCTCATCAGACATTCCGACGCCACCACTTAACGCTAACAGCCTCTCGACCAATCACAGCCCTCGTGTCACAACTCTCTTAATTACTTGGGTTTGGTTATGGCACTTGCGACTCGACCACCTGTTCGCCCTCGTGTGACCCGTTCTCCTTGTCTGTCTGTATGTACTGTACATGGCCAATTCCCATGCGCATTATCTACTCCACTACATCAATAATACAAATAAAACATAAGTAATACAAATAAAACATAATAAAAAATTATTTTATTATTTTATTATTTCCCTTCTACGTGGTGACTTTACCGAAATAATCCAAGAAGATGAATCCCTGCAGTCACGAAAGCTTTAAATCGATAAATTGTGAGACTTGTGTAGACCTTGGCAGTCGAGCTTGGGTGAAGTCCAGTAAAGTGAACGATGGGAGTTGACAGGGTAGGCTGAGTAAAAGTTGTCAATAGGTAACTTGAGACTGCACGTGTGGCATAGACTCTGACCCTAGGATTCAACACACAACACGCTCGTATTTTTGTTCAGAAAAACAAAATATGCATTAAATTTTGATTTAAAGCTTTCGTGACTGCAGGGATTCATATTCTTGGTTCTTTCGGTAAAGTCACCACGTAGAAGGGAAACAATAAAATGATAAAAATATAAAACAATACAATTCTCACGACGTTTCGACTGCAACACAAGAAGCAATCATCATCAGGTGTGAAAACCACAGCAAGAACAATTTGAAATTTTCTTGCTGTGGTTTTCACACCTGATGATGATTGCTTGTGTTGCAGTCTAAACGTCGTGATACATTTTATTGTTTTTTATTATTTTATTGTTTCCCTTCTACGTGGTGACTTTATCGAAAGAACCAAGAATAAAAATACGCATTGTAAATAATTTCTGTCAATTTTGAGTCAAAGTCTAGGCCCCAGCCAAAGTGTAATGACAAGCTGCCACAGGGCATAACGTCACGAGGTATGATGATGCAGTGCGGTTGGTTCACGACGTTTCCCCCATCGCTGCTGTTTGCTCATTGTGGGAGGTCGTTATGGTACCGATGACATCCGACAGTGCCACAATTTCTGCACTCACAGACAAGGACATCAAAAGACACAGAACCAGAGCCACGCGTACAAACATAGAACACAACAACAACAACCGCCATTCGCCACTAAGTGGCATTGACGTCACCACGGCGCTTGTGCCAGGCTATGTGCACGTTGAGGCCACGTGACGTGAAACCACAAAGGACATCCATAGACGCACACGGTCACACATTTGCACACTGCACGTTTGATGTCACGCCAAAAAAAAATGTTATTTCTAACATTGTTTGTACTGAAAAACTGTATAATACATACACATTGAATGTATTGTCAAAAAGTGTCACTCATTGGAGAGTTAACCTGTATTATGGACATTTCTTTGCTGATGAAAAACTTCTCCTTTGAAAAGGCGTTCATTACAAATTGACAGTTTTTTTGCAGCTGTTAAGACATTGTGCATATGTGGGATAAATAAATCTACGTCCTTTGTGTGCCAAACCATCCCCCCCCCCTTGGCTAGAAATAATTTTCACGCCTTAAGATGTCGAGACATGCACGGACAGGGTAGAGGGCGACGCGGTGCGTGTCTCAGCATCTGTCAGCATCTCTCAGGATCGATGCACGGTCAGGGTAGAGGGCGACGCGGTGCGTGTCTCAGCATCTGTCAGCGTCTCTCAGGATCGATGCACAGACAGGGTAGAGGGCGACGCGGTGCGTGTCTCAGCATCTGCCAGCGTCTCTCAGGATTGATGCACGGACAGGGTAGAGGGCGACGCGGTACGTGTCTCAGCATCTGTCAGCATCTCTCAGGATCGCTCCGCACCGCCCTGGAGTCGGGAAACACCAAACTTGGGAACGGGTGGCACTGCCCATTGTTTAACAAAAAATATTTAATTTTACGACTGAAGTGAAAAGGATTGTACGTAAACAATCGCCAGGGGCAGCCGGGGCTGCCGTTCGGGGCCCTGGATTTTGAGTGGTCCACAAAACATCTCCTGCTTTATACCGGTTAACAATTCTGTTGCGCAAGCAGGTCAGCGGTGGCCAATGCGTGGATCGTGATTCATGGGTGGATCGCAAAATATTTTTTGTTTGTGGATCTCGGGATAAGTCGGCACGTTACGCTGTCATAAGCAGATGGAAATTGTCGTGATGACTGATGGCCCATAAAAAAGTCCCCAAGAATTCACGCTTTAAAACAGCATAACGTCTATCAATATATGGTGCAAGTACTTGGTATGCCCATGCATGTTCAGTATATTACCGTACAGGGTTAAATCCATCGAGGTAATTGTCAGCCATGGCTGTCCCGCTTGATGCCCACCTCCAAGCCGATGGATCGTGCCATTGCTCGCTAGACTTGACCCCAATCATCAACCCGTAACTGCCTCCCGAACGAGCCAGAATCCAGAACCGGCCGTGGCCGCTGCTGACAGACCGTCGCCTTCAGCGCCCTCCTAGCGGCTAGCTTCTAGCGTCGACAAAAAACCGGCACAGCGACGACCGGCCTCTCCGCTGCTGCCTTTCACGCTCCTTGGCATAGCGGCGTGCTGCTGAAGTCTGTTCCACTGTGAAGCTGACCGACGCGATGTTTCCTACGTGCGGAGGGAAAAACCGGAGGAGCCGGAGGAAAAATCCACGCAACCACGCGGGGAGAGAGGCCTGCAAAACTCCAAATACGCAGGCCTCGGGATCGCACCGCGAGCTGCATAACGGGCGAGGTGTGGTTAACACCCCGGCCACTGCGGCGTGCACACGGCCTGACGCACGTGCCGCTGGACAGTTCCCGCGCGCGCGAAGCCTCCGCGGCGAGCGCGGCCACGAGCGAGCGCGGAGCTGTGGGGGGACCAGGCGGCATCCAGCGCAGCCTGACCGCCGCACCGCAGGGTGGGCACGGGGGGACGTCGTGGTCCACCCTCCCACAGCCGCACGCTCCCGTCGGAGGAGCCGCTCGGGAAGATTCCCGGCTCGAAGGGAGGCCGCGGCACGCGGTAGACTGGGCCCTGTGCCGCACGGACGTCGGGTGGCGATTTAGCCGACCGCGCCTCCGGTTAGCGCGGTTGGCTACGTACGGTGCTAAAGAAGTTCAACGTGCGTGCGTACAAGTTTGTCTCCGTCAACGCACGTTTTTAAGCCACGTCTAACGTGACAAATGGTTATTTTAGGTTGACAGGTTTACTTTATTACACACCCGGGGGGAAACCCCTGTTGAGACCACAGCTGGTGATAATGCAGGCAAGTTCAGACACGAACGCACAGTCGCAAATCACAAATTCCCACGTAAGTCCGCGAGCTCTGCCCGAGTAATTTTCGGCGTCATCATTTCACGTGGGCCGCATGGCCCACTTCGCCAACGGCGGGGGGCTCCAGCCACTCTGAGCGGGGCCCGACCCTCGGAAAGCCTCGTGGCTTCACGGCAAAGATGCGCGTTTGCTAACGGCGTCTGTCGGTTATGTCGACTCACGGATCCGCGTTTTTCAACGTTCAAAAAAGTGAATGCGGAAAAATCTCGAAAGCGACGTAAAAAACGAAATTTTGATTTAAAGCTTTCGTACTGCAGTAATTCATATTCTTAGCTCTTTCGGTAAAGTCACGTTGAAGGGAAACAATAAAATAATAAAATATACATAAAACAATAAAAATTCTCACGACGTTTCGACCATAACACAAACGACACACGTGATGACGACCGTTTGTGTTATGGTCGAAACATCGTGAGAATTTTTTATTGTTTTATATATATTATATATTTTATTGTTTCCCTTCAACGTGACTTTACCGAAAGAGCTAAAAAAACGAAAGCTTTGGGGGGGGGGGGGGCGGGGGTAACACCGGCTAACCCCAAACATGCATTGAACCTTCAATTCTGATCACTTCTCCGCCGTGATGGCGAGGAGGGGGGCGGAAGGGAGGGGTCGAGCCAGTGGCCCGGGGGAGAAACCTGAGCTGGGCTTGGCCTTCTCAGGAACGGATCTGCACGGCGTGGGTCTGATTGCTTCAGGCCCGGTAGAAATTCAGCTCGTCATTTTATTGTTACTACTACTGCTGCACTTGTGTTCACCGAGTGCCGTGTGACTTGCATAGGAAGATCCTGCCAAGTTGTAATAATAAGAGGGTTTTTCCCCTTTTTTCTGGCAACAAAACTGAAACCTTTTTACAAGGATTCATGTCACTGCATTAACCACAATACCTGCAGTCAAAATGCAAACAAAAACACACTATAATAATATATGATGCATTGTCCTTGAAACTGATTGGTCCACACCAAGTGACGGCTTTCTTTTTGAGCCTCGACCCAATTGGTGCTCGACCAGATGACGCCAGAAGACGTCACACAGCTCAAAGACAATGCCGCTATCAAAGTAATGAGGGCTCGGGGTGAGCATCTACATCATTAGACCTCCTTTGCCAAGTTCTTGCCGTAGGGGGCGATGATCGCTGCGTCTATTCCGACAGAGTGATTTGCGGGGCCATGACGCCAATGGGACACAATGGCCTCCTCTTGCGAATGATGTCGCGGGATTTGACCGTGACATGGTGTAACCGATGGCGCGTAGTAATAATACGTCCACAGTAATATAACCAGGGTGGCCCCCGCTGGATTTGAACCGCGAACCTCTGCACCGAGCGGCGAGCGTGTTACCGCTGGGCCATGGCACCACCCAGAACGACATCGGTGTTTCGCTTGCAATGTGACACACAGCAGTCGTGACGCGCACCCTCTGCCTCGACTGTTTCTGATGTGGTGGCAAAGGGCGCAGTCGCGGCGTAGAGAATAGCACACGATGAGCACGGAGGACGATGACCATTGTGACGTCGCACCATAAAATACGATGTCGGATAGCACAAAAATGCGCACCGTGATGTCACTGACGATTACTTTTCCGCGAAACTAAAATTAATGGATAAATAGATCAAATATCTTGAAGCGCTTTACATCTCTTCTAGATTTGAAGCTTTCGTGACCGCAAGGATCCACACTCTTTGGTTCTATTCGGTAAAGTCACGTAGGTGACTTACATCGTGAGCCAATGGATATTTCGGATAACAAAAAAAAAGTTGAAATGCGCAACGAGGGAAAGAGCGTTGGAACGTGAGAGATGGCAGCGGACGCAGCAAATGGTGGCCGTGCGCAGCCTGGCGCGTGGCGTTGTGGGGGCGTATGCCTCACCTGGTGAGCGGAGCCGCTGCGCAGGTGCCGCTCGCTGCAGGAGCACCTGCACCTGTGGACGGAGCCCTCCTCCGTGCCCGGGCCAGGTGCACGTCGCCGTCCTTGCACGTGCGCTCATGAGCGCGAGCGCACGCAGAGATGAACGCGCGCAGGTGAGCGCGTCTGTGCGTACACACAGACACGCAGGTGAGCGCGTCCGTGCGTGTACATGTGTACACGCAGGTGAGCGCGTCCGTGCGTGTACACGCGTACACGCAGACGCTTCAATGTGGGGGCCGCTCGCTTGCCTCGCTTGCATTCGTCGACGGTAGGGCTCGTCAACGAAATGTCCGGTCGCATAACCGGCATGAGGAGGAGAGTGATGGTGAGGCGCGGTGGCCTCAGTGGTGGTGATGATGACCACTAGGATGTTAACTGCCTCGCCTCGTACACAAGCGGTCGCGGGTTGGACCCCAACCCTGACGATGCCTGCTGCTGCTGTATGCTTGGAGTTTGCGGTGTCTCTCTCTCTCTCTCCCCGTGGTTGCGTGGATTTTTCTCCGGGTCCTCTGGTTTTTCCCTCCGCATTTGGGATCAACGTCACCGCGTGTTTAAGAGTGTTTGGCTGCTATAAATTTCCACACTCAGTGGACCTTACGTGGTAAGAAAATTCATTAATAGTTTAGTATTTGAACTGGATTCAATTAGGCATGCGTACCCTGAGGATGGAAGTCGATGCAGGTTCCACGAGCTAGCCTCCAAATGAGCGCCTCATCCTTATCCTTACGTTCCCCGCTGTCCCTAAACGCCTGCAGTTCGTCGATTCCGGCCTTCCCCAGTCCGCTCCAGCCTCGTCAGATCTGACGCGCGTGTGTGTGCGTGTTAGACATTAGGTTTAACTGCGCGTTACAACACAACTGAAAAGACCGTTGCTCAACTGACGGTGATAATTCCACACGCGCACACGCCGCACGTTACCGCCGTGTGCGTGTGTGTGTGCGCGTCTCACCCTGGCAGTCGAGGCCTCTGTGGACGGCCTAGCGGGTGACACGACCGTCAGCTGAGATGGATGCGAGGGTCTCCCCACGGTACTCCTCCCCACCTCCTCCTCGCTCGAGCCTCACCCACTGCACCTGCCGCACTGCACACATGTGTTTGCCCGACTCGCTGAGAGACGGCATCCAAATGCACACGCGAGTTCAGCCTCATGGAATCAAGCAACGTTTCTTTAAAGAGATTTGAAGCTTTCGTGACTGCAGGGATCCATACTCTTTGGTTCTATTCGGTAAAGTCACGTGGGTAAAAAAATAAAACGATAAAAAAATCACGACGTTTCGGCCACAACACAAGCGGCCTTCATCAGGTGAAGGGACCGGACTGTCCAGAGGACCTGATGAAGGCCACTTGTGTTGTGGCCGAAACGTCGTGATTTTTTTTATTGTTTTATTTTTTTACCTACATGACTTTACCGAATAGAACCAAAGAACGTTTCTATTTGTTCACAGTTTGGGTCTTGCTCCCTCAGTATTGCCACGGTGGAGAGATGTTAACCCCCTCGCCTGGTATGTCAGAGGTCGTGGGTTCGATCCCAATCCTGATGCACTACATATTTGTAATTTGCATGTTTTCCCCGTGGTCGTGTGAAATTCTCACCAGGACCTCCGGTTTTCCCCTCCGCCTTTAGAAACACGCGTTTAGAGTATTTGGCCGCTATAAATTCCCACCTGAGAAGCCACTTTGTCGAGCTGTTATGTGTGGCCAGGTTGCTTCTGTAAAAGAGCCACGTAGCTCAGTGGGACTCACCCGGTAAAATAAACAATAGTTTAGTTTAGCGTTCTTCCCGTGTGCTATTGGCAGCAATGCCTTGAGACACGTGATCATGTAAGAGAATGTTAGAGCAGTGCACCCCCCATGTGTCATAGAATAGTTGCAGAATTTATATTTTTACAGGACTTTTACCAAAGAAACCTTCGTGTGCCCTTTTTACCTTACACAGTAGGGGGCGCACTTTCTATGCATTGCAATGGGATTGTTGCATGGCAGTCAAACCGAAGATTTACATTCTTAAGAGCTGCAATCTTGATAAATCGAGTGCAAAACAGAAATAAACTGCGGGGTTTTTTTTGTCAGCGAGGTCTCCTGCTACTCGATCCGAAGCACGTATTTAGATCGGGGAAGATTTTACTCACCACAATCGTGCCATCATCAGGGCATTCACCTTGAACATGAACATTCGCCCTGTTTGCGATTCGAGGTTGCGATTGCACTCAACACATTTTTTTTAAGCCTCTGAATGTCGCGCCTCTAGTGGCAGCAGGGGTCACGTGACCAACTGACATACAAAGAATGTGATTTAAAGAAAAAATCGATTTTCACACACACACGTTAATGGATTAATCGTTTACACCCCCAGTAATATGTTGATGCATTCAGGAAAACCTCCTTGAGTCTCAAGAATATGTTCAAGAGCCAGGCCGTGCATTGGGATGTGATGCCATTCACACGTTCAGCAATTCGCATGAGAAGTAATCCTTGAAGTCTCAGTTGTCTCCAGTGGTGTATGTGGAGTTTACAGTGGCTGCATCATTTACAAGAACTAACAACATGCAGTATGTAACCATGATAATAATTTTCAGCCGTTTGTAAATTCCCTGATGGATGAAAGCCTCCCCATGGCGTGTTCGATTAGTGCGGTTGGCTACGTACGGTGCGAAAGAAGTTCATCACACGTACGTACAGTTCTGGGGGTGTGTTTGACCATACTTCACCACAATGGTCAGTAAGGGCTGGTAAAGGCGGAGGAACAGTTAGCCGTGGCAGCGAATCCGAGTCAGGTCTCCGGGTAAAAAATTCAGTGCGTCAACCAGTGCCCCACCGCTCCACCACGGCGTGTGTATGAGTGAAAAAGCAATTGCTTGTTACGTGCAGAATTCAAAACAATAATGACATCCACAGTCCTATTCCACTGTTACAGTTTGTTAGGAAAGAAAAACTGAAATCGTGCTGAGGCATTAAGCAGCCAACAACTACGCCCACCATTCGCCACTGCGCGGCGGTGATGTCACCACGACGCTTGTGCCAAGCTACGTGCACTTTAAGGCCACGTTAAGCAACCGGGCATTGTGGCGCATCCCTGTGGTTTTGAAGCACGGTTGGTGGATCGCAGATTTGTTAAATGCCCAAATCTGCCCGACCGCAAGGTGGCCAAGAGAAAGCAGTGCAGCAAATTGGCTTCTTGAATCGATCTGCGTGCCACTTAAGAGTGAAATCCCCTCGTCCGCTCGAGTTTTTTTTTCTCTGGGTTACTCCGTCTCCCTCCCGCACGCAGAGCAGTGCCTTTAACAACACGGAATTATATTCTTGGTTCTTTCGGTAAAGTCACGAGGACAGCCCTGTCCTGTCACGAGGACAACGCTCTCCTCATGACAGCACGGTCCCTTCACCTGATGAAGGCCACTTGTGTTGTGGCCGAAACGTCGTGATTTTTTGTTGTTGTTGTTTTATTTTTTTACCTACGTGACTTTACCGAATAGAACCAAAGAGTTTGGCAGGGCTTTCCTGAAAAAGTATTCGCGCTCAAGTTATACGCTCCTGGGTAAACAAGCGTCAAGTTAAAGTAACTACGTAGGTATTTAGGTCTGTAAGACACTCAAGCTGCCTTGCGCCCGCAATGCGCTGTGAGCTCTTTGTCACGACGAGTGCAGCAGACACATCGCAGGGAAGCCTTCATTCAGCTGCGGATTGAATGTGGCGGACAGATGGCAGTGCCACGTGACACGTTTTGCGATGACGGTTTTTTCGCAACGTCACTTTTACTCGTTGATTCGCTTTTATCTTGCGCCTTTTTAAAACTTGTTTTGGTCTCGGTGCGAATAGAGATTGCGCAATAGTTATTCAGCCACAGTTCGCTCAGCCTGTGCCCGCCGTAATGCTGCAAACACGTGCTGACAGTTACACGGACAGTAACAGAAGGGGCAAATTAACTACGGAAGTTGATTACATAATAGAATCGCCACGTCATATACCCATGAAAACGTGTTACACAGCATTAATTTCACGGATAATAGAATGTTTGCTTGCTTCATTAACCATTGGGTTTGTTATTTCATAAACGTTTCGTCAGGAAATGCGATGTTTTAGAACAAAATATACGCGCAAAGATAATCACCGAATGACTACCGTCATGAAAACGGAACTTATATTGTCGCGATACATCGCAGCATCGCCAGGTCACGGCGACTCTAGGTTTGACCAAATGAGCAGCTCGTCACTTGCGTGCCTTTCACGTTAATTGCCCTGTGGCCCGGAGCTCCAGTGTTTAGTTTGGCAATGGCCACCCTGCTCACTGCTCTGATTGCGTGTCTATTGGAGAATGTGTCCGTGCCTACGTACACACGGCTGTGGCTTATGGCCAACATCGGTGAGGAACGCCTGAAGTGGTCCTAGGCCTCTCCTGGGGTCTACTCGGCCTTGAGCGCGGTGCCTTGGCCGTCCTTTGTGTCGGCATCGGCACTGGGAAGACAAAGGCGGCCGTGGTCTTGGCTAAACTCTTCCCTCGTGCACAGTGCTGGCCTCCGTAGGTGCTGGCTCACAGCACTTGGCCCCGACAGGCTGCTAAAGACCTTATAGGGGGGGGGTCTTTGTGCGTCATTCTACAATTATCAGTCTGAAGATAATCTGATGTTGCAACTTATGACTTTACTTATATATTTATGTGCGTGCAATTTTTGTTCCATTTCTCATGTGGGAGTAAATTTCTCTCCGATTTTTTTAAATTTGTTTCCAAGCTGTAGTTTTTTTTATTTTAGCTTTTGTTAATTTTCTTGACGCAGACTGTGTCCTGCTCTCGTGAGTTCTCATTTGGTTCAACGAAGTAAACTCTGCGTGCATGTGTGTGTACGTACGTGTGTGCACGCACAAGCGTGTGTGTGTGCGCACTGCGCGTGCCATGCATGTGTGCGTGTGCATGCACGCACAAGCGTGTGTGTATGTGCGCACTGCGCGTGCCATGCATGTGTGTGCACGTGTGCGGCGCTGGCCACAACACCACCCCCGTGCGCCGTGCCCACCTTCATTGCCGTTCTCCAGCAAGCGCTTGCCTTAACACTCCGTGTAGAATACATGGGGAATATTTGTCTTTGCGTGTTCCTCCAGGGTCTGTTCAGCAATACTGATGTTCTGCTCAAGCCCAGCGGCCTCCTGGTTCTGCAAGGGGTACGTTCGCTACCGAGCGTGACCGAGCGCTAACGCATTTGCTGTTTTTGTTGCAGAGGTCCATCGTTTAAACCACCCCCGCCCCTCCCCTCCCCCATGCAGCCACCCTGGTTAATACTGCGGGTGTATAGACCATAGATGTGCACCGCCTGCTTCACAGTGGAAGGCAAAGATCCCGTGACGTCGTTCTAAACAAGAGTAGGGCCGCGTGCTCGCCGCACGCTGCAAATCAGAGAATTGCCGGCAAATTACTCAAATCGGAATGACGCGTTGTGGGCACCGCTCCAGTGGCAGACTTCTGCCGCAGGTCACCCGTGCAGACTCATCCTGATCGCTTGGTGTTCTCAGCAGGTTCATCAAAGAGACGCTCGCCAACAGCGGTTTTCACTCCTCACGCAGCAGCCTTAGTTCTCACCGGGTTAAACAAGAGCAGAGGCGCTCATGGCTGTTTGAACTCCTCCTCACGCAGCCTTAACGCAAGTGAACGGGATTGTCTTCCCGCAGAGCAACACGGATCTTGACGCCGTCTTGCGTGAGAGGTGAACCGAGTCCCGCTCCGCCGCACTTTATTTCTGCCGATTCTGCTCGCGGTTCAGCAAAGCTTTCGTTCACCCAGCAGAGCCATCAACATCCTGACCAACGCCACGGCTGGTGGGTTCAGAGCTTCTGGGTACCGGGGGTTGTAGTTGAGGAGTGTCACACGGTGGTTGTTGTTGTTGTTTGACCATACCTCACCATGCTGGTGGGTGATTGATAAGGGAGCACATTGTCTCGCCTCTGGCCGAGTACGCGACCGGTATGGGTGCCTCTATCCACTGTCTACCATCTTTGGTCTTCCAAGGCTCTTGGCCACGCCTAGGCTGTACTCCGTTGAATATATTTTTTAATATTTTAATTTATGCATGCAGAATGGACCTTGTTGAAATAACGGGGTTAAAATTGTACTCCACGATTGGCGGGTGGACTGATGGCACGGCGGTCGACATACTGCGGTTTAGACCCGTCAACCCGAGTTCCATTCCAGGCCATGGCTAACATCGGTGGCAAGTGATATCAGAACCGGTCCTGGGCCTCACTCCGTCAATCCCGCACTGGCCAGTAGTGTGGCGAAGATGGGCAAACAACCATAATACACATACTGTGGCAATGGCTTCGTCTAGCAGTGGCGTTAAATTACTATAGTTATTGAATAATATATCTGAATGTCAATCTAGTGGCAATCCTTATTTGGGCAAAGCTACGCCCAGTGACTGCGGTTCATTAACATAATGCATTCATAGAAGCCGTCGGGTTCAGCAGCCACGCCCCATCCCTCGACATATGGCCAGGTAACATTAACATAATTTATTCAATTACAGAGCTGCTCTTTATGGGAGGGGCGTGTCTCTTACCCCGGAAGTGACGTCACGTTACCTGCTTACTCGCGTGACTTCGCGAGGTAACAGGAGGCTGCCGATCCGCGCTTGCACTGAAATCCGAGGGGAGAAATTCTCATGGTGGTGGTGGTGGTTGTTGTTGTTGTTTACCAAGGTAGAGCCTCTCTCTCTCTCAGGGATGTCAGTTGAGTAGCAGCGAGCATGGGAATCGATGTCCAGGTTGGAACTTTACAACGAGGGGGCCTTGCCTCCTGCCCTCGCCTGATTGCATTCACTTTAATTATCTCGCTTAAGTTTAATTTGTCTTCACCCGGCTCGCCACTTTGTAACTTTGTTTTATTGTAAATATTCACGCAGTTTTATTTTCATTTTTTTCACCAGGCCAAGCCCGCTTGAGCTGCTATACCGCTCTTGTTATCAGAAGCGACCTGCCCACAACAACACAAGGTGAGGCTTTGTCAACGTGTGTGAATGTTTTGACTTAAAACTTTGGTGACTGCAGGAATTAATATTCTTGGTTCTTTCGGTAAAGTCACGTAGATAGAAAATAAAATAACAGATAATAAATTAAATGAAAAATAAAAAAATGAAAATGAAGCAAAAAATCCACGACGTTTCGATCGCAACACAAGTGGTCTTTATCTTATTGAATTTAATCTGTTATTTGTATTTTCTATCTACGTGACTTTACTGAAAGAACCAACAATACGTGCGTCAATGTATCTATCGGTCAAAGACGCTAAGCGCGTGCCGCTGTTGACTCTGAATGTGTGGAGGGGAACACCTTCACCACGGGGAGAGAGAGACAGAGACACGGATAGCCTCGGCTGTGTTGATTGATCCTCGATTCATTACTTGGTGGAGTGAGGAAGAATTCATGCTGAGCAGATGAAGGTGGTCAGGCATGGTTCTGGTCACACCACCACCTGTTTTACTCATGGCAGTGTGTGACAGTGTCAAGTTTGTGTATGCAGTAAAGTCTATTAACTCTGTTGAACACGAGGATATATAAAAACAATAGTTTATTTTAGTTTTCCTCTGGAACTCTTTATACGAATGGAAACATGAAGTTAACACAGCACACACATTCAGCTGAAGTCGGAACTGTTCATCCCCAGCATTCAAGGACATAGCATGGATTCACACCTGAGTTGCGATTGAACGTTTATTAATGCATTTCTGCATAACAGAAATAGTATTGTTTTCAACACCCTTTGCTATGTCAGCCGTATTTAGCTTTCATAAATATTTCTTTTGTAGTCAGACAGCCGAAATTGTGTACTTAGAGTTTTGGGTTAACATTCATCTTGAAGATACGAGGGCTTCCAGGCATATTCATGACATTTCCCCTCTCACTGTGTGCCATAAGCCCGTGGAGAGAAACCCTTCAGGTGCACTCTGTGCTGGAAGGCATTTGCACGTTCATGAAATCTGATTAATTTGGGAAACTTTTTCACTACATCATGAATATATTAATAAGTATAGACGTGTAAGTCACGTGTGCATTCCTCTGTGCCTGACGTGTAGATGGTGTGGATATTCTTTTTTTCTGTTTGCAGCTGACGCTTCCTCTGCAGAATTGTTCTGATGGAGCAAAGGCACTCAGCGCAGCTCGGTACGACAAGTCAACAATGCGACCAGCGTGCATACAGCACGGACCGGACTGGAAATTTGACACGGCACCAGAGAACTCGCACAGGAGAGAAACCCTTCAAATGTACTGTGTGTAACAAGGCATTTGCATGGCCATCAGTTTTTCAGAACCACCAGAGAACACACACAGGAGAGAAACCCTTCAGGTGCACGATGTGCGGGATGGCGTTTACACAGTTATGTAATCTTGTAACACACCAGAGAACACACACGGTAAACCCTTCAAGTGCACTGTGTGTGGGAAGGCATTTTCACAGTCATCAGCTCTTAAAATTCACCAGAGAACACACACGGGAGAGAAACCTTTCAAATACACAGTGTGTGGGAAGACATTTTCAGATTCATCTACTCTTAAAACATACCAGAGAACACACACAGGAGAGAAACCCTTCAAGTGCATTGTGTGTGGAAAGGCATTTTCAGATTCATCTACTCTTAAAACACACCAGAGAACACACACAGGAGAGAAACCCTTCAAGTGCAGTGTGTGTGGAAAGGCATTTTCAGATTCATCTCATCTTAAAAGACACCAGAGAACACACACAGGAGAGAAACCCTTCAAATGCACTGTGTGTGGGAAGACATTTTCAGATTCATTTGCTCTTAAAACACACCAGAGAACACACACGGGAGAGAAACCGTTCAAGTGTACTCTGTGCGGGAAGGCGTTTTCAGATTCATATAATCTTGTAACACACCAGAGAACACACACGGGAGAGAAACCCTTCAGGTGCACTCTGTGCGGGAAGGCGTTTGCACATTCATCAAATCTTAAAGTACACCAGAGAACACACACAGGAGAGAAACCCTTCAAGTGCAGTGTTTGTGGCAAGGCATTTTCAGGTTCATTTGCTCTTAAAACACACCAGAGAACACACACGGGAGAGAAACCCTTCAAGTGCAGTGTTTGTGGGAAGGCATTTTCATGGTCATCTGCTCTTAAAAAACACCAGAGAACACACACGGGAGAGAAACCCTTCAAGTGCAGTGTCTGCGTGAAGGCATTTGCACAGTCATCTGCTCTTGTAAAACACCAGAGAACACACACGGGAGAGAAACCCTTCAAGTGCAGTGTGTGCGTGAAGGCATTTGCACAGTCATCTGATCTTGTGAAACACCAGAGAACACACACAGGAGAGAAACCCTTCAAGTGTACTCTGTGCGGGAAGCCGTTTGCAGATTCATCAAATCTTCTAAGACACCAGAGAACACAAAAGCATCACAAGGAGTCGAGTCGGAGTCTGATATCAGCTTGTGAAAGTCAAAGTGCCGCAATGAGCCCATCCCTCATGAAACAAGAACCGGACGAAAATCTCAGCTTTGACACTTTTAAAGGTATCAAGGTGAAATATGAAGAGGTGAAGGTGAAATGTGAAGAAGTGATGAGCGAAGAAGTGAAGGTAAAATGTGAAGATGAAGATTCAACTCCAAAATGGGACCTTCACATCGTAAAGCAGGAGGAGAATTCTGACTGTGAGTCAGAGTGAGGCAACTCCCAGCAGTTTGTGGAAGTGGAGGTGTGGGTGGACTTGCTCCTAGACAATACAAAGTCAAGTGGAGACCCGGTAGATGTGTAAGCTTGATATAATGTCTATCCAATAGATGCACCTTTGTCACAGGCCTTTAATGACAAGAATGTGAAGTTGAACACTTTGTGGGCCCGTGGGTTGGGTAGATCTCTAACCAGGAGCAAGAGCCAATAAGCTCCCAAGCATTCACTATGTTATCATAATAATTGCTTTTACATGGTGCTTGCTTAATCTCCTCAGCAACTCGGAGTTTTGTGTCATACCTCGCCTGAAACACTCAATGAGCATCCCCAAGTAGCAGCTGCCCCTGTGTGGCACAAGGTGGTGACCCTGCACCGGCCTGCATGTGGACAAGAGCCTATCCGTAGGGGGCGATGATTGATGTGTAATCTCAGTTGTGTAGTTTGTAGGTAATGTTTAGAATTTGCTACATTTTCACTCAGGCGCCAGCATGCAATGGCCTACTCGTTTTGAATGACACAATAGTATGTTTTACATACACTGTGAAGCAGACTGCTTTTTTAAAAAAATCTTGTTAATACGATGTAATGTGATGCAGGATATTTCACTGAAGTAATCCAATTTTGTTAATATGCCTGTCAATAATTTAGAATGAATACTTGTCTGATTTTGTGCATACTTGCAACATTTGATCTGCAAGGGTCAAACATTGAATAAGTGATGTTAGGACAAGGTGTGTGTTTGTGTTTGAAAGTAACCTGTACAGAGAACTCAGGTGAGACCCGTTGTTCTTGTGATACAGGTCAAATGGTGTTTTTGTGTTCCACGAAGCATCTGGAGCAACTCATTGTCTTTGAAATAGGTCACGCTCGGATCATTCATCAGTTACAAGGCATACCACTTAAAAGTTACACGTATAGGAGGAGGTACATTCTCTACAACACGAATTGTAGTTTTGTCTTACGTGTTGACGTAGATTTTGTCTAACTAGGACTAGAAATGTGCCTTGCTGATTGACGTCTGGATGTTCGTACCTATCGGTTGAAGCAAACCCCACTGCTGTTGTTGAGACGCTGTGCACCAATAATAGTCCAACATATTGACGGCCTTCAGGCCAGGAAAGTCACAACATTTGCACACGAAGGACGCATTCACGCAAGTACCCCATGCTCCGTTTTGAAGTTTTAAAATGAAGCATCTTTGAATTGTGTTGTGTTTTGAATTAGATTATTGTATTTCTTCATTAAAAGCTTGTCTCAATTTACATCTGGAAGACTTCATTGAAAACGATATTTCGTGTGAATTTTCTCTCGTCGATAAGTAGACGATGGCCTTGCCGGGGGTTCGGTTCGATGCTGACTTTCACCTGGTTGGGATTGCGGGATCGAGATAAGGCGACACGGAGCTGCTGGCCGTCTGCAGATCGATTCCAACGTAATCGAGCGTCTGCGCCTCTGTCGTTGGTACAGGCGGTGCGTGTCTCCGTTGTGGAGTTTCTGGATAATGTTTGGAATTTCCGCAATTTTGACCGTGACACCAACATGCAATGTGCGTTGTGAATGACGCAACGTTATGTTTTACATCTGCCGTTTAGCAGACTGCGCATATTGTGGTGAATGTTACTGGGGTAGCCAGGTGTGCCTGTCGGATTTTAACCTTGAACCTCTGCAAAGAACCAAGAATGTGCTACCACATTCTTGGTTCTTTCCGTAAAGTCACTTAGATAGAAAATTTAAAAAACAGGAAAATTGGAAAATAATAAATTGATGAAAAGATGCCCATTGGTCGACTGAGATGACTGTGCCCCCCACAATTTACACACACACACACAGTGTACACACACACAGTGCACACAGTGCACACACCCTCAATGTACACACACACAGTGTACACACACACAGTGTGTACGTGTACACACAGTGTACACACACACACAGTGTGTGTACACACACAGTGTACACACACAGTGTGTACACACACACAGTGTACACACACACAGTGTGTACGTGTACACACACACAGTGTACACACACAGTGTACACACACAGTGCACACACACACAGTGTACACACACACACACAGTGTACACACACAGTGTGTACGTGTACACACAGTGTACACACATAGTGTACACACACAGTGAACACACACAGTGTATACACACACAGTGTACACACACACAGTGCACACACAGTGTGTATGTGTACACACACAGTGTACACACAGTGTACACACACACTGTACGTACACACAGTGTGTACACACACAGAGTGTACACAATAATTTCAGTTTATTTATTTTGGTATACCCCTGTGAGCCATTCGGCTCTTGAATCAAGTGCAACCACAACAAACACGAACAAGAAACACATCTTAAAGTGACTACTTTGTGTGACTCTGCAAACAGAAAATCCATGAATAAAAAACAGCAAAATATTCCTGAAAAAAGCACCGTACACCAACGCTGTGTGCTAAAAATCCCAGTGGGATGCAATGTCCACGTTGTTGTTGTTGCTGAGTTCAAGGGAGGGAGCAATGGAAAATGAATCTAAATCAACTTAAACTCCAATCCCGCTCTGTGACGTCACTACTCAGCACACCTCATCGGCGTGAAACGCCAGGGGGAGGTGTCCCTCGCTAGTGACATCATGTCATCAAGGTATTCACCCCACCCCGTCTACCGCGCCCTTGAGCGTGACGCCACCTCTGCCTGTGTTACTTCCGTTATCTGTACAATCCTAATTTGGGCAAAGCTACGCCCGGTGACTGGCGGCTCATTAACATAATATATTCGTGTCGACTGTCGCGAGTTTATTGCTACGGGTTCAGCACCCACGCCCCATCCCTCCACGTATGGGCCGGCCTCATTAACATAATTTATTTAAATTAAGACCCGCTCGTTGCGGGAGAGGAGTGTTCTTGTACCACGCAAGTGACGTCATCTCCTGCTGCCGCGTGACGTCACGAGGTAACAGGAATCTTCCGCTCCGCGCGTGAACTGAAATCCGAGGTGAGAAATTCTCATCGCGGTTGTGGTGGTGGTTGTGGTGGTGGTTGTTGTTTACCAAGGTAGAGCCTCGCTCTCTCCCGTAGGGATGTCAGTTGAGTAGCAGCGAGCATGGGAATCGATGTCCAGGTTGGAACTTTACAACGCGGGGCCTAGCCACGCGGGGCCTTGCCTCCTGCCCTCGCCTGATCGCGTTTGCTTCAATTATCTCTCTTAGTTGAGCAATCTTTGTAAGAAAGTAATCTACCAGGCTATGCGTTTATTGTGTGTTGACCGACTCTCTGTGTTGCATTGCATTACATTTCCAAGTTTTACTCAGTTTGTTTGATTAAGTGTGCTTTTGATTTAAAGCTTTCTTGATTGCAGGGATTCATATTCTTGGTTCTTTCGGTAAAGTCACCACCACGTAGAAGGGAAACAATAAAATAATAATATAAAACAATAAAATTCTCACGACGTTTCAACTGCAACACGAGCAATCATCATCAGGTGTGAAAACCACAACAAGAAAATGTTCTTTATTGTTTTATATTTGTATTATTTTATTGTTTCCCTTCTACGTGGTGACTTTACCGAAAGAACCAAGAATATAAGTGAGCTTTCTCTCTCTGCGTGTCCTCGTGTTATTATTATTTCCTGCAGTCACCAAAGTTCCAAATCTCTCATTGACACAAGGCCGTAATTATAATATATTATAATATATATATTGGTGGGGGACATATCCCCCCCCTAATAATCAAATATGCTCAAAATGTCCCCTTCAAATATATTGCTATAAAAATATATTTTTTAAAAGAATAATTGCTATGCTATGTTAATAAAAACAACTTGCTAAACCTTGGCCACAAAATGTGGACTTGTCTTCATATAACAATGCGTAGATTTTTGTTTATATGATTGCCTTGTACTTTATGAACCCCTAATCTCTGCCATTACATACTATGAAACAAGAAAAGTTAAAAAATAAACAACAGCAATGTAATACAATATTATACATTATTGTATCAAATAATAAAAAATTCCATCCCATGTATTAGTGAAATTTTGCAATATTTTAGGAAATGAGTTTTCAAATTTAGATTTTTTTTTTCCTGGAGGGGGACCCCAGAGCCCCTGGTAGATTTGGTCCCCCCCAATGTTGACTCCATGGCTACGGCCTTGCATTGACTCGCGGATTTCTCTACACCCCTCCCCTCTCTCTCTGCCCCCCTCTCTCTCTCTATTTAAGGCCTCGACACAGAGGCGTTGTTTCTCTGTGTGCCTACAGTGAGGGAAAAAAGTATTTGATCCCCTGCTGATTTTGTACGTTTGCCCACTGACAAGGAAATGATTAGTCTATAATTTTAATGGTAGGTTTATTTGAACAGTGAGAGACAGAATAACAACAATAAAATCCAGATAAACGCATGTCAAAAATGTTACAAATTGATTCGCATTTTAATGAGGGAAATAAGTATTTGACCACCTCTCAATCGGAAAGATTTCTGGCTCCCAGGTGTCTTTTATACAGGTAACGAGCTGAGATTAGGAGCACACTCTTAAAGGGAGTGCCCCTTATCTCAGCTCGTTACCTGTATAAAAGACACCTGTCCACAGAAGCAATCAATCAGATCCCAAACTCTCCACCATGGCCAAGACCAAAGAGCTCTACAAGGATGTCAGGGACAAGATTGTAGACCTACACAAGGCTGGAATGGGCTACAAGACCATTGCCAAGCAGCTTGGTGAGAAGGTGACAACAGTTGGTGCGATTATTCGCAAATGGAAGAAACGCAAAAAAACTGTCAATCTCCTTCGGCCTGGGGCTCCATGCAAGATCTCACCTCGTGGAGTTGCAATGATCATGAGAACGGTGAGGAATCAGCCCAGAACTACACGGGAGGATCTTGTCAATGATCTCAAGGCAGCTGGGACCATAGTCACCAAGAAAACAATTGACAACACACTTCACCGTGAAGGACTGAAATCCTGCAGCGCCTGCAAGGTTTCCCTGTTCAAGAAAGCACATATACATGCCCGTCTGAAGTTTGCCAATGAACATCTGAATGATTCAGAGGACAACTGGGTGAAAGTGTTTTGGTCGGATTAGACCAAAATGGAGCTCTTTGGCATCAACTCAACTCGCCGTGTTTGGAGGAGGAGGAATGCTGCCTATGACCCCAAGAACACCATCCCCACCGTCAAACATGGAGGTGGAAACATGCTTTGGGGTGTTTTTCTGCTAAGGGGACAGGACAACTTCACCGCATCAAAGAGACGATGGACGGGGCCATGTACCGTCAAATCTTGGGTGAGAACCTCCTTCTCTCAGCCAGGACATTGAAAATGGATGGTGGATGGGTATTCCAGCATGACAATGACCCAAAACACACGGCCAAGGCAACAAAGGAGTGGCTCAAGAAGCAGCACATTAAGATCCTGGGGTGGCCTAGCCAGTCTCCAGACCTTAATCCCATAGGAAATCTGAAGGGAGCTGAAGGTTCGAGTTGCCAAACGTCAGCCTCAAAACCTTAATGACTTGGAGAAGATCTGCAAAGAGGAGTGGGACAAAATCCCTCCTGAGATGTGTGCAAACCTGGTGGCCAACTACAACAAACGTCTGACCTCTGTGATTGCCAACAAGGGTTTTGCCACCAAGTACTAAGTCATGTTTTGCAGAGGGGTCAAATACTTTTTTCCCTCATTAAAATGCAAATAAATTTATAACATTTTTGACATGCGTTTATCTGGATGTTTTTGTTGTTATTCTGTTTCTCACTGTTCAAATAAACCTTCCATTAAAATTATAGACTGATCATTTCTTTGTCAGTGGGCAAACGTACAAAATCAGCAGGGGATCAAATACTTTTTTCCCTCAGTGTATGTGTGTATCTCTGTGTGTGTATCTCTGTGTTATCTCTCTCTGTCTATGTGTCTCCGTGTCTGTGTTTTGTCTCTCTTTCAAATTGAGCAATCTTTGGAAGAACGTTATCAACCAGGTGGGGTGTTGACTCTTATGTTGGCCGACTCTCTGTGTTGTATTGCATTACATTTCTATTCTATATTTTAAAGCTTTCGTGACTGCTAGGATCCATACTCTTTGGTTCTATTGGGTAAAGTCACGTAGGTAAAAAAATAAAATAACAAAAATCACGACGTTTCGGCCACAACACAAGCGGCCTTCATCAGGTGAAGGGACGAGACTGTCTGGAGGACAGCGCTGGAGTGGAAAAAGCCACGCGCAGATCACGACCTTTAAGCTGTGTGAGAAGAAACAAAGCGCCTTGACAAAGGAATTAGCATATAATTTAGCATTGAAATGGCTCATTGAAATAGCTAAGTTAAAGTATACACATCCGCAGAGGCACCCCTTGACAAAGGAATTAGCATAGAATTTAGCATTGAAATAGCTGAGTGATTAGCTTGTAACTGGTCACAGAAATAGCTATGTTAAAGTCAGAGTATATACATTCACCGAGGCACCTAGTACAAATCAAACAGGAGAATTTAGCGAAACACAACCACGCTCAGACCACGGACCTTTAAACTGTGTGCGAGCAAACAAGGTGTCCTGACAAAGAAATTAGCATTAAAATTAGCATTTGATTGGCCGATTTTAGAAGAGAGGTGTTGTACGTGCCGGTGGACTTGCCGTTTGGCGCGGGGGGGGGGGAGAGTTTACCTATTGATGGTGTGAAAAGGGAATTTATAAGAGCTGCGAAAGTTTGGGGTACCACTACTTGAAAAATATACTGTACCATTGAAATTAGTTTAATGTTTAGTTCGATTTAGAACATCTTTTCAATGGTTGCTAAATTTGAAACCATCTTCTCGGTTGAAATTGTGTCTGTGTTTGTAGATCGGAATTGCCTCGTGAACAAATCTCTGATAAAAACCCGTGGGTTTGCAAAGAACCTTGGTATCGGAGAAAATTATATCGTGATCACCCGCAGCGTTGTAACAGTGATCAGCCACGGCAGAAGAATTCGTTTTGCCGTGTTTCAAATCTGATTTGTGCTCGCAAATTCGGTCAGAGACATGTCGCTTTGTCTCCCTGATATTGCAATCACCGCAGGTACAACTCAATTTGTAAACCCCGTGGTACTGTAAGTCAGGAATGACATCCTTCACGGATGGGATCAGATCACGAATTTTGTGTACTGTATTGAACCGGACCTGGATCTTGTGTTTGTTTAGAATTTTGGAAATCTTTTTAGTAACGCCTGCTATATATGGTAGTGTGGTGGTTTTGACCGGAGTATCAAGTGGTTGTTTCTGTATGGAGGGAGAAACAGCTTGGCGGATGGTACGGTCAGAGTAACCATTCCTTTTGAGGGCCAGGTGTACATGTTTTAATTCACTGGTCAGGTGGTGTTGGTCCGAAATGCAATGAGCCCAATGGTATAAAGTTTTGATGAGATAATTCTTTTTCGCTGGGTAGTGGTGGGAATCAGGTTTCAAGTAGGAATCTGTGTGGGTGGGTTTCCTGTAGACAGAATGCCCCAATGAGCCATCAGGTCTCCTCTCAAACAGAACATCTAAGAATGGTAGCTTGCCGTCTTTCTCCACTTCCATGGTGAATTTGATGGCGGGATGTTTGGAATTGATGTGGTGTAGGAAAAGGTTCAGAGCTGGGAGGCCATGTGGCCAAATGACGAAAGTGTCATCCACATATCTCTTCCACAGGGAAGGTCTGAGGGTGGAAGTCTGGATGGCGTCTGATTCAAATTTCTCCATGAAAATATTGGCTATCACTGGTGATAAGGGGGATCCCATGGGGGTACCCTCATTTTGTTTGTAGAAGGAGCCATTCCAAGTAAAGTAGGTATTGTTGAGGCAGTGCCTAACCAGTGCAGGTGTGTCGGGGTCTAGTCCATGTTGGACCAAATTTTCAATTATTTCAATGGTATCAGGTACTGGGACCTTGGTGAACAAAGAGACCACATCGAAGCTGACAAGGATATCGTCAGGGGACAGTACAACGTCTTTTACCTACGTGACTTTACCCAATACAACCAAAGAGTATGGATCCTTGCAGTCACGAAAGCTTTAAATCTAGAAGTGTACACACACAGTGTACACACACACACAGTGTACACACACACACTGTACACACACACAGTGTACACACACAGTGTACACACACACACAGTGTACACACACAGTGTACACACACACAGTGTACACACACACAGTGTATACACACAGTGTACACACACACAGTGTACACACACACAGTGTATACACACAGTGTACACACACACTGTACACACACACACTGTGTACACACACAGTGTACACACACACAGTGTATACACACAGTGTACACACACACTGTACACACACACACTGTGTACACACACAGTGTACACACACACAGTGTACACACACACAGTATACACAGACACACACAGTGTATGCACACAGTGTACACACACACAGTGTATACACAATAATGTCCACGTTGTTGTAGCTGAGCCCACGCACCCAAGGGAGGGAGCAATGAAAATGAATCTAAATCAACTTAAACTCCAACCCCGCTCTCTGACGTCATCACTCAGCATTACTTCATCGGCGTGAAACGCCAGGGAGAGGTGTACCTCGCTAGTGACGTCATGTCACCAAGGTATTCCACCGCACTCTTGAGCGTGACGTCACCTCTGCTTGGGTCACTGCCAGTGCCAATCCTTTCTAGATTTAAAGCTTTCGTGACGGCTAGGATCCATACTCTTTGGTTCTATTGGGTAAAGTCATGTAGGTGAAAATAAAATAACAAAAAATAACAAAAGAAACGTCGTGATTTTTTGTTATTTTATTTTTACCTACGTGACTTTACCCAATAGAACCAAAGAGTATGGATCCTAGCAGTCACGAAAGCTTTAAATCTAGAATTGATTACCTCTACGGGGAGGGCTTTCACCTATCTGTTAGAGCTTTTAACAGACAACGGGACAAGAAGTCACAACTCATCGAGATGCTGACCTTCCTCAAAAGATGCCGTGATCACAAGGCGCTTTGTTTCTTCTCACACAGCTTAAAGGTCGTGATCTAAGCGTGGCTTTTTTCACTCCAGCGCTGTCCTCCAGACAGTCTCGTCCCTTCACCTGAGGAAGGCCGCTTGTGTTCTGGCCAAAACTTCGTGATTTTTTGTTATTTTATTTTCACCTACGTGACTTTACCCAATAGAACCAAAGAGTATAGTGCCAATCCTTATTTGGGCAAAGCTACGCCCAGTGACTGGCGGTTCATTAACATAATGTGTTCGTTAAAGCCGTCGCGAGTTTATTGCGACGGGTTCATTGCCCACGACATATGGGACGAGTAACATTAACATAATTTATTTATTCTCTAATTTATTTAGCTACGGAGCCGCTCATTGTGGGAGGAGCGTGTCTCGTACTCCGGATGTGACGTCACGTCACCTGCTTCTGCATGACGTCACGAGGTAAACAGGTAGCTATCGCTTCCTGCACTGAAATCCGAGGTGAGAAATTCTCATCGTTGTGGTGGTCGTTGTGGTGGTGGTGGTGGTTGTTGTTGTTTACCAAGGTAGAGCCTCTCTCTCGTAGGGATGTCAGTTGAGTAGCAGCGAGCATTGGAATCGATGTCCAGGTTGGAACTTTACAACGCGGGGCCTAGCCACGCGGGGCCTTGCCTCCTGCCCTCACCTGATTGCGTTTACTTTAATTATCTCGCTTAAGTTTAATTTGTCTTCACCCGGCTCGTCACTTTGTAACTTTGTTTTATTGTAAATACTCACGCAGTTTTGATTTTTTTCACCAGGCCAAGCCCGCTTGAGCTGCTATACCGCTCTTGTTATCAGAAGCGACCTGCCCACAACAACACAAGGTGAGGCTTTGTCAACGTGTGTGAATGTTTTGACTTAAAACTTTGGTGACTGCAGGAATTAATATTCTTGGTTCTTTCGGTAAAGTCACGTAGATAGAAAAATAAATAAAAATAACAATAAAAATAATTAAAACATTGTAAATAAAGCAAAAAAACTCACGTCGTTTTGATCGCAACACAAGTAATCTTTATTTAATGTAATTGTATTATCTGTTATTGTTATTTTCTATCTTCGTAACTTTACCAAAAGAAACAAGAATACGTGTGTCAATGTCTATCGGTCAAAGACGCTAAACGGAGGGACCCGCAAACTCCAAATATACAGCAGGCGTCAGGGTCGGGATCGAACCCACGACTTCCTGTATACCAGGTGAGGTAGTTAACATCTCACCACGGAGAGAGACACGCAAACTCCAGTTAGCCTCAGCTATGTTCGTTGATCCTCAATTAATTACTTGGTGGAGTGAGAAAGCAATCATGCCGAGCAGATGAGGGTGGCCAGGCGTGATTCTAGACACGCCACCGCCTGTTTACCCAGTGACAGTGTACAGTTTGTGTTTGCAGTAACGTCTATTAACTCTGTTGAACACGGAGGTTATAGCATAAAAATAGTTTACTTTTGTTTTCCTCTGGAACTCTTTATAATAATGGAAACAGGAAGTTAACACAGCACGCACATGCAGCTGAAATCGGAACTGTTCATCCCAGCATTCAAGGACATCTGAGCCTGGATTCATTAATTTAGTATTTTCAACACCCTTTGCTATGTCAGCTGAATTTAGCTCTCATGAATATTCCTTTTGTAGCCAGACCGCCGAAATTGTGTGCTTGGAGTTTTGGGTGAACATTCATTTTGAAGATACGAGGGCTTCCAGGCATGTTTACGACCATTTGCCCTCTCATTGTGTGCCATAACAGCCCTGTGATGAATTTGGGAAACGTTTTTACATCCTGAATATATGAATAAGTATAGACGTGTAAGTCACATGTGACTATATATGCATTCCTCTGTGCCTCGATACTGACGTGTAGATGGTGTGGATATTATTTTTTTCTGTCTGCAGCTGACGCTTCCTCTGACGCTTCCTCCGCAGAATTGGTCTGATGGAGCAAATGCACTCAGCGCAGCTCGGTATGACAAGTCAACAATGCGACCAGCGTGCATACAGCACGGATCGTACTGGAGATTTCACACGGCACAAGAGAACTCACACAGGAGAGAAACCCTTCAAGTGCAGTGTGTGTGGGAAGGCATTTGCATGGCCATCTGCTCTTGTAGAACACCAGAGAACACACACGGGAGAGAAACCCTTCAAGTGCAGTGTGTGTGGGAAGGCGTTTGCACATTCATCTACTCTTGTAATACACCAGAGAACACACACGGGAGAGAAACCCTTCAAGTGCACTGTGTGCGTGAAGGCGTTTGCACGTTCATCTCTTCTTGTAGAACACAAGAGAACTCACACAGGAGAGAAACCCTTCAAGTGCAGTGTGTGTGGGAAGGGGTTTGCACAGTCATCTACTCTTGTAGCACACCAGAGAACACACACGGGAGAGAAACCCTTCAAGTGCAGTGTGTGTGGAAAGGTGTTTGCATATTCATCTGCTCTTGTAATACACCAGAGAACACACACGGGAGAGAAACCCTTCAAGTGCAGTGTGTGCGTGAAGGCGTTTGCACGTTCATCTCTTCTTGTAGAACACCAGAGAACTCACACAGGAGAGAAACCCTTCAAGTGCAGTGTGTGTGGGAAGGGGTTTGCACAGTCATCTACTCTTGTAGCACACCAGAGAACACACACGGGAGAGAAACCCTTCAAGTGCAGTGTGTGTGGAAAGGTGTTTGCATATTCATCTGCTCTTGTAATACACCAGAGAACACACACGGGAGAGAAACCCTTCAAGTGCAGTGTGTGCGTGAAGGCGTTTGCACGTTCATCTCTTCTTGTAGAACACCAGAGAACTCACACAGGAGAGAAATCCTTCAAGTGCAGTGTGTGTGGGAAGGCGTTTGCAGATTCATCACATCTTCAAGTACACCAGAGAACACACACGGGAGAGAAACCCTTCAGGTGCACTCTGTGCGGGATAGCGTTTGCACAGCAACAACATCTTCAAGTACACCAGAAAACACAAAAGCATCAGAAGATCCACAAGGAGTGGAGTCTGAAATCAGCTTGTGAAAGTCAAAGTGCCACAATAAGCCCATCCCTCATGAAACACGAACCGGAAGAAAATAACAGCTTGGACACTTTTAAAGGTATCGAGGTGAAATATGAAGAGGTGATGGTGAAGAGGGAAGAAGTGATGGTGAAGAGCGAAGAAGTGAAGGTGAAATATGAAGAAGTGATGGTGAAGAGGGAAGAAGTGAAGGTGAAATGTGAAGATGAAGATTCAACTCCAAAATGGGACCTTCACATCGATGGAGGCAACGTGAAGCAGGAGGAGAATTCTGACTGTGAGGCAGAGTGAGGCAACTCCCAGCAGTTTGTGGAAGTGGAGGTGTGGGTGGACTTCCTCCGAGACAATCCAAAGTCAAGTGGAGACCCGGTAGATGTGTAAGCCAGAGACGATGTCGCTCCAATAGATGCACCTTTGTCACAGGCCTTTAATGACAAGAATGTAAATTTGAACACTCAGCTCCTAGGTTCAACCTGCAGAGTAAGAGCGGCCAGTCTTTGTGGACCTGTGGGTTGGGTCAATCTCTCACCAGGAGCGAGAGCCAATAAGCTCCCAAGCATTCATGATGTTCTAATGATAATTGCTTTTACATGGTGCTTGCTTAATCGCCTCAGCAACTCGGGAGTTTTGTATCTCGTCTGAAACGCTCGAAGAGCATCCCCAAGTAGCAGCTGCCCCTGTGTGGCACAAGGTGGTGGCCCTGCACCGGCCTGCATGTGGAAAAGAGCCTGTCAGTAGGGGGCGATGATTGATGCGTCATCTCAGTTGTGTAGTTTGTAGGCAATCTTGATTCGAAGCTTTCGTGACTGCAGGAATCCACACTCTTGAGTTCTTTCGGTAAAGTCACCACGTAGTAGAAACAACAGATCACGGCGTTTAGATCACAACACAAGCAATCGTCATCAGGTGGGACAACCACAGCAAGAGAAACTGCTGAAGTAGTAGGCGCCTACTCCAGCAGTTTCCTCTTATTGCTGCTGTGCTTGTCCCACCTGATGACGATTGCTTGTGTTGCCATCGAAACGCCGTGATCTATTATTTGTAGCGTATTTAGAATTTGCTACATTTTGACCCAGGCGCCAGCATGCAACGGCCTACTCGTTTTGAATGACGCAACAATAGTACGTTGTACATTCACTGTTAAGCAGACGGTGCGTATTTGTAAAATTACTTCTTGTTAATACGATGTAACGTGATGCAGTCAATTTTGCTGCAGTAATTCAATGTTGTTAATATGCCCGTCAATGATTTAGAATGAATACTTGTCTGATTGTGCGTGTGCATGTAACATTTTGTCTGAGGGTCAAACATTGAATAAGTGATGTTAGGACAAAGTGTGTGTGTTTTTTGGAAGTAACCTGTACAGAGAACTCAGGTGAGACCCGTTGTTCTTGTGATACAGGTCACAGGGTACTTTTGTGTTTCACAAAGCGTCTGCCTCTGGAGCAACTCATTGTCTTTGAAATAGGTAGCATGCTTGGATCATTCATCAGTTACAAGGCATACCACTTGAAAGTTACATGTATAGGAGGAGGTACATTCTCTACAACACGAATTGTAGTTTTGTCTTGTTGACGTAGATTTTGTCTAACTGGGACTAGAATTGTTCCTTGCTGATTCACGTCTGGATGTTCGTTACCTATCGGTTGAAGCAAACCCCACTGCTGTTGTTGAGACGCTGTGCACCAATGAGGGTCCAACACATTGACGGCCTTCAGGCCAGGAAAGTCACAACATTTGCACACGAATGACGCATTCACGCAAGCACCCCATGCTCCGTTTTGAAGTTTTAAAATGAAACATCTTTGAATTGTGTTGTGTTTTGAATTAGATGATTTTATTTCTTCATTAAAAGCTTGTATCAATTTACATCTGGAAGACTTCATTGAAAAGGATATTTCGTGTGAATTTTCTCTCGTCTTTAAGTAGATGGCCTTGCCGGGGGTTCGGTTGGATGCAGACACACACTGTGTACACACACACTGTACACACACACAGTGTACACACAGTGTATACACAGTGTACACACACACAGTGTACACACACACAATGTATACACACATAGTGTACACACACAGTGTACACACACACAGTATACACAGTGTACACACACAGTGTACACACACACAGTGTATACACACTGTACACACACATTGTACACACACACAGTATACACAGTGTACACACACAGTGTACACACACAGTGTATACACAATAATGTCCACGTTGTTGTAGCTGAGCCCACGCACCCAAGGGAGGGAGCAATGGAAAATGAATCTAAATCAACTTAAACTCCAACCCCGCTCTGTGACGTCTCCACTCAGCATTACTTCATCGGTGTGAAACGCCAGGGGGAGGTGTACCTCGCTAGTGACGTCATGTCACCAAGTTATTCCACCGCGCTCTTGAACGTGACGTCACGTATGCTGGGGTCATTGCCGATATCGTTCCAGTGCCAATCCTTATTTGGGCAAAGCCACGCCCAGTGACTGTCGGCTCATTAACATAATGCATTTGTTAAAGCCGTCGCGAGTTTGTTGCGACGGGTTCAGCACTCACGACATATTGGCGGAACATTAACATAATTTATTCATTCTCTAATTTATTTAGTTACAGAGACGCTCATTGTGGGAGGAGCGTGTCTCGTATCTCGGATGTGACGTCATGTCACCTGCTGCTGCGTGACGTCACGAGGTAAACAGGTAGCTATCGCTTCCTGCACTGAAATCCGAGGTGAGAAATTCTCATCGTTGTGGTGGTCGTTGTGGTGGTGGTTGTTGTTGTTTACCAAGGTAGAGCCTCTCTCTCGTAGGGATGTCAGTTGAGTAGCAGCGAGCATGGGAATCGATGTCCAGGTTGGAACTTTACAACGCGGGGCCTAGCCACGCGGGGCCTTGCCTCCTGCCCTCGCCTGATTGCGTTTACTTTAATTATCTCGCTTAAGTTTAATTTGTCTTCACCCGGCTCGCCACTTTGTAACTTTGTTTTATTGTCAATATTCACGCAGTTTTTATTTTCGTTCTTTTGTTAGCAGGCCAAGCCCGCTTGAGCTGCTATACCGCTCTTGTTATCAGAAGCGACCTGCCCACAACAACACAAGGTGGGGCTTTGTCAACGTGTGTGAATGTTTTGACTTAAAACTTTGGTGACTGCAGGAATTAATATTCGTGGTTCTTTCGGTAAAGTCAAGTATATAGAAAATAAAATAACAGATAATAATTTTTCTTTTTTACAATGAAGCAAAAAACCCCACAACGTTTCTATGGCAACATTAATGTTGAAGATGCGAGGGCTTACAGGAATATTTATGACATTTGCCCTCTCATTGCGTGCCATGACAGTGCTGTTTGCACAGTCACACATAGTCACTGTAAGATGTTTCTCTTGGTCGTGTTTTTGTTTTGTTGCTTGTTGTGGTTGCACCCGATTCAAGAGCCGAATGGCTCACGGGACTATAACCAAAATAAATCAAACTGAAAATAAAAAAACTGAAACCGCGTGATGGATTTTGGGAAAGTTTTTCACTGCATCTCCAAATATATATAAAAGGCAAAGTTGTGATTGTGTGTGTTGTCTGTTCAAAATGTTTAGCGTTCTTCGCGACATGCAACAAACTGGAAATTTGCCATGTGGGTACTTTCCAGACTGTACACCGTACAAACATTGGAAGTAAAACTTTGTGGGAAAAGTCCACGATGTTTTTTGTATTTACCGAACAGCTTCAACGGAGGCGGATGGATCGTTGCGCAAAAGACGGTGATGGCTTGTTGAGTCTCCAGGGGGGGGGTTCCTGTATCAGTAGATGGGTCGTGGCTGCTGATTATGAAAGAGAAACCAATCCCACGGGGTCAGCACTGCACTCTGTCGGCAGGGTTACCAAGGCAGTGGAAATATATCTGGTCCAGTTTTTTATGGAGATCAAAGGTCAAAGGTCGCGTCATGGGTGACCTATAATGTTCGCCGCCGTCGCTGCTGCTGCTGCTGCACTCTCCTCTGCTCTCGTGACCCCCCTCCCCGCCAGCCTGCTCCTCGTCAGAAGAGGGGACGGTCGCCGTGACTGAGCGCCCCTTCGTCAGGTCTGATGGGCGTGGCGTCGCTTACGTTGGGGCCATTCGTGGTGTGCTGCACTGCGTGGCGGCGTGCGCTGCGTGGTGCGCGCTGCGTGCCGGGGCGGAAGCGGCAGCAAGCCCCCAGCTGTGACTGTAAATCGAGCCGCGTGGTGATATCATACCAAAAAAATAAGCCACTGAAAGAACCCAGGCTTGGTTATTTTTTTCACGTAGGAACATTCAACAGAAGCGACGGTGAGCTCCTCGGGTTAGGTCTGCCGTCCGTTGGTGTCGGCAGCTGCAACAAATATTCTCCTGAATTGTTACAAAGGAGATTGTGAATAAACAAGGCCTGATTAATTATTCTTGCGACCGTGAAGGGTCGTTAGCCCCTGCTTCTTTGGACAGATCTCAATGTTGCGTTTTATAAGAGGCGTCCAGAGCAAATCTCAGAGCAGAATGATATATAGGGTTGAGCTTAATGAACGATGTATTGGGAGGCACAATGATAAATAATATCGCAGTAATCAAATTAAGACATTACGGTAACCCTTACCAACTCTAAATGGAGTGTAGCTGGGAAACAATGTTTGTGTCTAAAGAGAGACAGTTTTTATTTTTTCAGTCTTCCCAGCGTGGTCATTGGATTATTAAAAACAACATTTAGGGAGTCTGTATATTTTTCATGGAAGCCTGATTGTTTGGGATGTAACAGCTTATTTTCTGAAAGTTAACCAATTTGCGTATTTAGTAAATGTTCAGGTAGTTTTAACAATGGTGATAATATCGTAGTCTATTTTGGATTCATACAGCGCCCTTTCCAGGCCACTTTACAACGTGAGCTGACGGCAGTTAGTAAGGACGGTGACTGAATGGGAACGGAGCCGATGTCCGGGGTAGCAAAGGTGGAACAAAGTGGAAGTGTAATGGCGAGTGAGGGTGTCCGATCGGTGCCGCAGCGTGGACGAGCGAGGTGCGGGGCACGTGCGTGAAGCGGTGACACGTGCGTGGGTGAGAGGAGGCGAAGGGTGATCGTGGCAGAGGTCTGGCGGCAGGATAGTTGAGCTTTTCGATTTAAAGCTTTCGTGACTGCAAGGATTCATCTTCTTTGGTTCTTTCGGTAAAGTCACCACCACCACCACGTAGAATGAGAATAAAATAATAAATTGATAAAATAAAATAACGCGATAATATTCTCACGACGTTTCGGCCACAACACAAGCTTCCCAGTGTGGTCATTGTCCTCCAGACAGTCTCGTCCCTTCACCTGATGAAGGCCGCTTGTGTTGTGGCCGAAACGTCGTGAGAATATTATTGTGTTATTGTATTTTATAAATTTATTATTTTATTCTCATTCTACGTGGTGACTTTACCGAGAGAACCAAAGAAGATAGTTGAGCTTATGGAGGTGCACAGCGTAGGGCTGGGGAGGGAATGTGGTCTGGTGCACATAGAAAGTCACGTGGGAGCCGGGTCAGGAATTGGAGTTGGAGGAGGAGGGAGGAGGAGGAGGATTGCAAGTGGGTTTGAGGTTCGGGTGGAGGCACCGGTGTAGGGGTGGAGGAAGCGGAAGAGAGGAAGCAGTCGAGAAGAGGAGGGACGTGAGGGCCGCGTGAAAGGTGTCAAGTGAGAGTCCCGTGGTGGAGGAGTTTCTTCTGCGCTGCAACTGGGCTAGAAGGGGGAAAGAAGAGAAGCAAGGAGGTGAAGGAAGGGCGAGGAAACGGAAATATTCACATCGAAGGGACACATTTAAATAAATATTGGCCGATTTTAATGTTGAGGATAATTTGTAGGCGCTCTTTTGCGAAGGTGGCGAACAAATTCAGTTGTTCATTCAACAGGGTAACTGAGGCTTCTGCAATGGACAAATTAAATATACGGGTTAGGGGCCTGAAAATGAAGTCACCCACAGCGATTAAAGCAAAAGGCAGGTAATTTATCAGCTCCAGAACTATTTATTCTTGGTTCTTTCGGTAAAGTCACATTGAAGGGAAACAATAAAATAATAAAATATATATAAAACAATAAAAATTCTCACGACGTTTCGACCGCAACACAAGCAGTCATCATCAGGTGTGAAAACCACAGCAATAAAATTTGAAAAAAAATAATAAAACACTTTCCTAAAAGTCATATTTATTAAGTGCGCCACCACCGAACAGATTTTATCCATCCTACAAGTATCGTCGCCCAATGTAAACATTGAGTCTTCATGTTGTTCTTCATAGGAGATATGGAACTGCATCCTGGTCCTGACTCACTACTACAAATGTTCTTGCCGTTGATTGTGTTGCAGTCGAAACGTCGTGATAATTTTATTGTTTTATATATATTGTATTATTTTATTGTTTCCCTTCAACGTGGTGACTTTACCGAAAGAACCAGGAATATGAATCACTGCAGTCACTGCAGCTTTACATCAAAGCTCCAGAACTGTTGAAGGAATGGAGCTCTGTAATGGTCTGAAAATGAGCCGCATCGAATTGATTGTTGATGGTTATGAACGCTTTGTTTTGGATCTGTTGAGCCCACGGGAGATGGTTACTTGCTACTGCAACGTATTATCTCCACACATATAAAAGGCAAAGTTGTGATTGTGTGTGTCTGTTCAAAATGTTGAGCGTACTTCCAGACATGCAACAAACTTTACATTTGCCATGTGGGTACTTTCCAGACTGTACACCGTGCAACAATTATAAAAATACACTTTTGTTTTTTTTAGGCGGGGGGGGGAGCTCAAAAATGCATTTAATTTTTGCAAGGCAAGTGAGCTGTGACGTCAAATCTGTCACGTGACCCGCGCACGTGGAAGGGTCACGCATTGCTGCGTAGTGGTTAGCGCGCTGTCTGTGTGTGTGTGTCTGTGTGTGTGGGGAGCGGTAGTGTAGCGGTTAGCGCGCTGCGCTATGAACCTGGCGACCCGGGTTCGATTCCCGCTCACGGCCAACACCAGTGACGATTATCTGAACCGGTCCCGGGCCTCCCCTAGGTTGACTCAGCCTCAAATGAGTACCTGGTGCGGTGTGTAAACATTGCCACTAGGGAGACAAAGGCGGTCGGGCGTGGTGCTGGCCACCCACCCCCTCGTGTACCGTTCCGGCCTTCATAGGTACTCGCTAACAGCACTTGCCCCTACAGTCTGTTAAGGCTATATGGGGGATCTTTGTTTCTTTGTTATGTGTCTGTGGAGGAGTTGGAGGAGTTGGAGACGCTGCTGCTGAGACTGGAGCGTGCCACTAAGAGGTGGGGCCTTACCATCAGCCCCACCAAAACTAAGCACCTGCCTGGGTATTTTGTACCATCGGACACTCCACCCCCAAAACTCCCAATCGGTGATGGGGCAGTTGTGGAGAGAGTGGAGAGTTTCCCATACCAGGGTAGTGTGCTTATGACTGGCTCCAGTTTAACAGCAGAGGTCTCACTCTGAATCAGTCGAGCGGCAATATCTTTTCATCGGTTGCGTAACGCGGTGTGGAAGCTACCTGGTCTGTCACTCCGCACTAAGCTTCAGGTCTTCTCGGCCACGGTCATTCCCTCCCTTCTCTACGCTTGCGAAACGTGGACCCCCCTAATGGAACATCTTCGCCGGTTAGAAACATTTAGGCTGGCCTGCCTACGATCCATCCTGGGTTTAACCAGACTGGATTATGTGAGGAGCCCACAAATCCTTGAAAGATCTGGGCAAGGTCCCATCGGTGAGCTCCTCCGGCGGGCAAGGCTGCGATGGCTGGGTCATGTAGCCCGCATGCCCAGCCAACGCATGCCGAAACAGCTTTTGTTCGGCCGGATTGAGGGGGCTAAGCGGGCGCGGCACGGGCTAGAGAAGAGATGGAGTGATGTGGTACAGGAGGACGTGGAGCTGAGTGGACTTGCCGATGACTGGTACCAGCGGTGTCAAGATCGGCCTCTGTGGAGGAGGCTCGTGAAGGATGCTACTGGGCAGTTGGAGGCAGTCGCCCTCCAACAACAACGGAGGGCGGAGGAGCGACGCTCAGAACAACGAGCGGAGCGCCGGGTGGCTAAAGCACAGCAGGTTGGCACAGTAGGGGGCACAGGTGGTGCATCAGCCAGTCATCTCAGTCAGTCGACCCGTGGCACCTGGGTCTGCCCCGTGACCTCCTGCCAGCGGGCGTTCGACACTTCACGTGGCCTCAGGGTGCACACAGCCTGGCACAAGCGTCGTGGTGACGTCACCGCCACTTAGTGGCGAATGGCGGTTGTTGTTGTTGTCTGTGTGTGTGTCTGTGTGCGCATGTGTGTATGTGTGTCTGTGTGTGTGTCTGTGTGTGTGTGAGTGTGTGTGTGTATGTAGTGGTTAGCGCTACGCTGCGCTACAAACCCGGCGACCCGAGTTCGATTCCCGCTCCCGGCCACCACCGGTGACGATTATTTCAATCGCTCCTGGGCCTCCCCTAGGTTGACTCGGCCTCAAACGAGTAACTGGTGTGGTGTGTGAGCATCGCCACTGGGGAGACAAAGGATGGCCAGGCGTGGTGGATCCAAGTCCCGGGCTAAGCTGGGCAGTAACAGCTAGTCATCAATTCTTTCGGTAAAGTCACCACGTAGAAGGGAAGCAATAAAATAATAATATATATTTTTAATATAAAATAATAAAAATATAAAAATAAAATTGTATTGTTTTATATTTGTATTATTTTATTGTTTCCCTTCTACGTGACTTTACCGAAAGAATCAAGAATATAGTCTATAGGCTCTACATAGCCTCAGTAGATACTATCTATATACTATATACTATCTATATACATAGCCTCTAGAGAGGCTAAGTAAATAGATAGTATCGACTGCAGGTCGACATTAAATGTCGATGCTGTGTGTGTGTCGATGCTAGCGAGCACCGCTGATGACAGTCTACACAGCGACATGCGAACTGGCTGCGTGACGATGTTAACGAGGCAACGCTCGTTGACAGCACTTGCCCCAACAGCCTGTGCAGGCTATACAGGGACCTTTGCCTTTGTATTTGCTTGTATGTGTGTGAGAGCGGAGCGGTGGCGCAGCGGTTAGCGCCGCGCTACGAACACGTCTACACGGGTTCGTTTCCCGCTCACGGCCAACACCACCGCTGACGATTCTCTGAACCGGTCATGGGCCTCCCCTAGGTCGACTCAGCCTCAAATGAGTACCTGGTGCGATGTGTAAACATCGCCACTAGGGAGACAAAGGCGGCCGGGCGTGGTGCTGGCCACCCACCCCCTCGTGTACCGTTCCGGCCTTCGTAGGTGCTGCTCGCTATCAGCACTTGCCCCAGCAGTCTGTTAAAGCTACACGGGGGATCTTTGTCTTATTGCGTCGTGCCATTGTAACGGAGTGTGTCAGACTTTCACCCGCGGATCCAATGTACTCACTTTTTGTTTGGGGGGTCTAATTAAATCGCTCCACGTCACCCACAGAATTTGTAATTCGCAAAACGGACGTGATTGTGGAACACACACGTGTCGCCCGTCACGTGTCAGCAAAGCTCTTCACAACTCGGGCAGCTTTGTCAGAAAACTAAACACTCAACAACATTTGTCAAGTGGCCCTGCCCTGGGACGAGAACACACACGCGGTTAAAATATAGATGCGTCTAAACATGTAATAGGCAACGTTTCGTCCACGTGCTACGATGAAGGGTCACTGCCCGAAACGTCGCCTTTCATACATGTTATTGCTATTGCAAGGCCACCGTGCTGTTCACTAATGATTTGCGTGTCTTTGGTTATCACAGTCGCGTGCCATTTGGCAACGATAGACATTTTGCCCCTGACAATTAATTACAACAATAACAAAAACGCGGCTTGATCACAAGGCGCTACAAATTGCGGCGGGCTGCTCTACGAATAATTAGGCAACGTGACTGCAATTCGTGATCTGACTTGACAGGAACGCGTTAACTCCGCCACGTAATGTAATCACACGGCGCGTTCGGGGACTCCGTAAGAGAAAACAAACATAAATCCCGTGCCGAAGGAAATCTCTTGCCAAAACGGTGTACAGTAGAGTACAGTCATCGTTACGTTACTTTAGATATATAGAGTCTCACACACTTACCGGCTTCAAGAGGTAACACAAACTCAACACATTCGCAAATAACGCAGTTGCATTTTAGGCGTTTTCAGCACAGCGAGAGGGCCCATCACGCCACCTGGTGGCATCATGGCGAGAGGGCACATCACGCCACCTGGTGGCATCACGGCGAGAGGGCCCATCACGCCGCCAAGTGGCATCACGGCACGAACACCCTGGTGCACGTCTCCTGCTCCATGCGAACTTTGCACGACGTCGGGGCCTGCAAACGCCCGAGCAGATCTTCCACACGCACAGACAAAGATCCCCCACCGTGTAGCCTCAACGGGCCGTAGGGGCGAGTGCCGTTAGCGAGCAGCAGCACCTACGAAGGCCGGCACTGTGGCACACGAGCGGATGGGTGTCCAGCACCGCGCCCGGCCGCCGCGCCGGTTGCTCGTTTGAGGCCGAGTCGACCTAGGGGAGGCCCGGGACCGGTCCGGATAATCGTCACCGGTGGTTTTGCCCGCGAGCGGGAATCGGAACCCGCGTCGCCGGGTTCGTAGCGTGGCGTAGCACCGACCGCTGCACCGCCGCTCCCCACAACACACAAACATGTACACACGTACACACACATGTACACACACTCACAGACACACGCACACACGTACACAGACACACACGCGTACACACTCACACGTACACACACGCACACGTACACAGACACACACTCACACGTATACAAACACACTCACGTACACACACACACGCACATACACACGTACACACGTACACACTCTCTCTTCATGTGGTCGCGTGGATTTTTCCCTCCGGGTTCGTAGCGGCGGCGTAGCGCCGACCGCTGCACCGCCGCTCCAAACACCGACGCGATCGCGTTGACAAACCTCGCTTGGTCTACGGGAGGTCGTGGGTTCAACAACCCCTAACCCTCGTGACACTTGCGGCTCCTCCAGGTTTTCCTCTTCGCATTTAGATTCAACGTCGCGATATCGGGGAGCAATTGGGGCCGCGGTGGGTGTCCACGCGGCAATGATGAGCGGTCGCGGTCTGAGCTTGGCTGCGTTTCACTCCAGCGCTGTCCTCGTGACAGTACGGTCCCTTCACCTGATGAAGGCTGCTTGTGTTGTGGCCGAAACGTCGTGATTTTTGTTTTATTTTTTTAACCTACGTGACTTTACCGAATAGAACCAAAGAGTGTGGATCCTTGCAGTCACAAAAGCTTCAAATCTAGGTTTACCAGATACCCAACCGATACCAGCGGCTGGACAAATGGCTACACCCGCACGTTTGGCCACATACGGCGCGTAAGAAGTTCACCGTACAAAGCCACTCGCAACAGAGACGAATAAATTATCACGGGGCCCTTGAAAGTGCGCGGCCCGTAGCTGCACACGTAGCAGCTACTTTTGCTACTGGGATAATCCGGCACCTCACCGCGCTCGTTCGCCGCTGCGTCCGTCTCGATGGCAAAGCCTAAACGGAAAAAAATGTAAACGAGCATCTCTTCGACTCGATTCGAAGCTTTCGTGACTGCAGGAATTATTACTCTTTGGTGTTTTCGGTAAAGTCACGTATAAATGAGAAATAATAAAATGACATAATAGCGTACGACGTTTCGGTTGCAACACAAGCAGCCATCATCAGGTACAGAAGAGCTACATTTACGAGAGAGGGGAGACACATAACCTCAGATGCATACACAGACACCCAAGTAGGGGGAACTAACACAGATACAACAGGGGACACAGAGAGAGAATCACACCAAACAGGGTTTAGCAAAATTTGGAAACCATGTAAAGCAACACAGACGGTCGGTCAAAACACAATTAACGCATAGTCTGGTTGATTACGCTATTTCAAAGATTGCTAAATTGCAAGTTAAGTATGAAATTTTAAAATACAGACCGCACACACACACATAGACATCCAAGCAAAGCGAACCAGCACAGAGTGAAGTCGCCTTAAATAGGCAGAGAAGGTAAGGTTAAAATGCGTGCGTAGCGCATCACCACCGTCGTCAACATCATCATCACGCAGAGCGGACACAATGGCGAATGATACGGGCAGCGATCCACCGCATTAAAACAATCACAACATTTTTGCCCATCATCATCATCACTGTGGCTAAATGTTAACTACCTCGCCTGGTACGCAGGAGGTCGTGAGTCCATCCCGACCCTGACGCCTGCTGCTGTATATTTTGGAGTTTGCGTCTTTCTCTCTCATCATCACCACGGGGGCTAGGGGATGTTAACTACCTCGCCTGGTATACAGGAGGTCGTGGAATCGATCCTGACCCTGACATCTGCTGTATATTTGTAGTTTGCGTCTCTCTCATCATCAGTGTGGCTAGGTGATGTTAACCCCTCACCTGGTATACATAATTTTGTCGGATTGATACTGACACCCACTGTATTTTTGGAATTTGTGTTTCTCTCATCATCACCACGGTGGCTAGGAGATGTTAACTCCCTCACCTGGTATACAGGAAGTCGTGGGTTCGATCCCGACCCTGACGCCCGCTGCTGTATATTTGGGGTATGCGTGTTCTCCCCCTGGTTCTGTTGATATTTCTCCGCGTCCTCAGATTTTCCCCTCCACGTTTGAAGTCAACGTTTGCGCGTTTACAGTATCTGGCCGCTGCTTTATGTTCCCACGTGATGATAACAACGATAAGCCACTAAGTTGAGCTGTCATTTGTGACGGCCAGGGTCGTTTCTAAAAAAACGATCTAAACAGCAGCTCAGTGTGGCCTTACACCTGGTGAAATGAAACACATTGCTTCATGTGTTTAGTTTACTGTGTGAGGCCTTACACCGTTAGTGAAGACCTCGTTTTCAAGACAAATCACTTGATGTTCCTGGTACGAGTGAGCATAGTGGTGTGTGGGGGGGAATGGTAAATGTTTTATAGCAATTACTGCGATGAATAATCCATTAAAAAGAACGTTGTTGAATTACCTTTGATGACGAGACGATGGAGGTGGTTTTAGTGATGGCTGGGCCACGCAGTCCACATGCCCAGACAACGCATGCCCAGACACCGCATGCCCAGACACCGCATACTCAGACACCGCATGCCCAGACACCGCATGCCCAGACACCGCATGCCTAAACAGCTTTTGTTCGGCCGGATCGAGGGGGCTAAACGGGCGTGGCACGTGCTAGAGAAGAGATGGAGTGATGTGGTACAGGAGGACGTGGAGCTGAGTGGACTTGCCGATGACTGGTACCAGTGGTGTCAAGATCTGCCTCTGTGGAGGAGGCTCGTGAAGGATGCTACTGGGCAGTTGGAGGTAGTCGCCCTCCAACAACAACGGAGGGCGGAGGAGCGACGCTCACAACAACGAGCGGAGCGCCGGGTGGCTAAAGCACAGCAGGTTGGCACAGTAGGGGGCACAGGTGGTGCATCAGCCAGTCATCTCAGTCGACCCGTGGCACCTGCTGGGTCTGTCTGGTGACCTCCTGCCAGCGGGCGTTCGACACTTCACGTGGCCTCAAGGTGCACCTAGCCTGGCACAAGCGTCGCGGTGACGTCACCGCCAATTAGTGGCGAATGGCGGTCGTCGTCGTCGTCGTTATTGGCGAGGATTTGAGGAGGACGACCCTTCAGGAGATGCGGGCGTTTGACAATAACGCACGACCATTGTCGTTTAAGCACTCATAGAGACCCATAGACCACTACTCATAGAGACCCATAGACCACTACTCATAGAGACCCATAGACCACTACTCATAGAGACACATAGACCACTACTCATAGAGACCTATAGACCACTACTCATAGAGACCCATACACCACTACTATTGGCGAGGATTTGAGGAGGACGACCCTTCAGGAGACAATAACGCACGGCCGTCGTCGTTTCAGCACTCCGGGCGGCACTTTTTAGACGGACCTCACGTGGGACTCGCCTCGACCCAAGCCGCAGGAACGAGCGCACCGCAGGAAGTTCGCGCGAAGGAAACCCGGCCGTCGCCTCGCGAAGCTCGTAATCGCACGCGAAAGGTCATACTCGGATTGTAAAACGCCGCGGCTTGGCTCTCCGACACACACCACCGGCTAAGTCTTCTTTGGTTCTTTCGGTAAAGTCACCACCACGTAGAATGAGAATAAAATAATAAATCGACAAAATAAAACAACGCGATAAATCCTCACCGGCTGGCGCCGCACTCGTGCAGTGACATCGCGCCGCGTGCTGGCAGGGCGGAGGAACCGGGGCGAGGGTCACGGCAAGACCTCGCGCGGAAGCCCCTGGAACCCTCCGGTAGGCTCGGGAAGGCGAGGCGCAGGCCGGGGGCCGAGTCGAACCGCGCTGAGAGCTCCGGGCTGCCGGTTCCGGGAGTGGACAAGTCTCCTTGTCTCGTCTCCTCGTCTCGTCCTCGCCGCCTTCGCCCGATTATCGCGCGGTCGACCGCCGTGGGCGCGGCGCGGAGAGGGCCGTGTCCGGGACGAGGCGTGCGGCAGCGGAGAGAGAGAGGGGGGGGGCCCCCAGCGGTGGCGTGAGCTCGGCAACAACAACAACAACGACGACAACGACGACGACGAAGACTAAAGAGGGCGGAGCGGGCGCCTCCTGCGACCGCCTCGTCTCCGGCCTGACCGCGCCGCGTGGTGCGACGCCGCGTGGTGCGACGCCGCGTGGTGCGAAGCCGCGTGGTGCGACGCCGCGTGGTGCGACGCCGCGTGGTGCGACGCCGCGTGGCTTCGTTGACGCGCGAACGCGACGACGGTTTGTTGCGTGCGCGGACTGACGCGCAGGCGGGCGGAAAAAACATTTTACTTTTAGAGGCGAGGTGAAGACGCGACATGAAGGGCCGCGGCCCGGACGTTAACACGGGACGTCAACAACAACTTGCAATGCATCGCCACGGAGTTTGTACAAAGAAATCGCCGTATTTATAAGTTTTTTTAGACGCGGCCTTCGATGATTTTTAGACGCGACATGGACGATGCGGAACGCACCACGGACACACGGGGGGGGGGTTAACGACGTTTGTACGCTGCCCTTCGTGACGCGGAGAGAGCGGTAGGGATCGTGGGTCATGGCAGGAACCGGGGGGGGTGGTGGGGGTAAGCGACTTGGAAGTTCATATTCTTAGCTCTTTCGGTAAAGTCACGTTGAAGGGAAACAATAAAATAATAAAATGTATATAAAACAATAAAAATTCTCACGACGTTTCGACCATAACACAAACGGTCGTCATCAGGTGTGTCGGTTTGAAGGCCGGAACGGTACACGAGGGGGTGGGTGGCCAGCACCACGCCCGACCGCCTTTGTCTCCCTAGTGGCGATGTTTACACACCGCACCAGGTACTCATTTGAGGCTGAGTCGACCTAGGGGAGGCCCGGGACCGGTTCAGATAATCGTCACTGGTGTTGGCCGTGAGCAGGAGCAGCGTAGCGCTAACCACTACACTATCGCTCCCCACACACACAAACACACCAGTACACACACACACACCAGTACACACACACGCCTGCACACACACACACCAGTACACACACACACACCAGTACACACACACACCAGTACACACACACCAGTACACACACACACCAGTACACACACACCAGTACACACACACACCAGTACACACACACACACCAGTTCACACACACACCAGTACACACACGCCTGCGCACACACACACACCAGTACACACACACACCAGTACACACACACCAGTACACACACACACCAGTACACACACACACACACACCAGTACACACACACACACACCAGTACACACACCAGTACACACAAACACCAGTACACACACACACCTGTACACACACACACACCTGTACACACACACACACCAGTTCACACACACACCAGTACACACACGCCTGCGCACACACACACACCAGTACACACACACACCAGTACACACACACCAGCACACACACACACCAGTACACACTCACACCAGTACACACACACTAGTACACACACACACCAGTACACACACACACATCAGTACACATACACACACCAGTACCACACACACACCAGTACACACACACACCTGTACACACACACACCAGTACACACACACCTGTACACACACACACACCAGTACACACACACACCAGTACACACACACACCTGTACACACACACACCTGTACACACACACACACCTGTACACACACACACACCTGATGATGACCGTTTGTGTTATGGTCGAAACGTGAGAATTTTTATTGTTTTATATATATTTTATTATTTTATTGTTTCCCTTCAACGTGACTTTACCGAAAGAGCTAAGAATATGAATGACTGCAGTCACGAAAGCTTTAAATAAAAATTTAACTTGGAAGTTGACAAGTAGGAAGGAGAGCGATCTGTGTGTGTGTGTGCGCGTGTGTGCGTGTGTGCATGTGTGTGTGCGCGTGTGACACTTCACGTGGCCTCAAGGTGCACCTAGCCTGGCACAAGCGTCGTGGTGACGTCACCGCCACTTAGTGGCGAATGGCGGTTGTTGTTGCTGACAAAAACAACTCCCTACCTCCACGTGGTGCCGGACGGGCAACGTTGTCGTGGACAGTGCTGTGGGGTGGAGGGCCAATTCCAATCGGCCTCTTCTCTCAGGGCATTTGCGACCACCATAGCGGCTAATTAATTGAAGGTGGAGGGGCTGGTAACCCCTCCACCTTCAATTACTTAATTGAAGGTGGAGGGGTTACCCACTCACCCACCCACTCACCCAGACACTCACACATCCACCCACTCACCCAGTCGCCCACCCACTCACCCAGACACTCACCCAGACACTCACCACCCACTCACTCACCCGCCCACACACATCCACCCACTCACCCAGTCGCCCACACACCCAGCCACTCACAACAATCGCCACTAATTGGCAGTGACGTCACCACGACGCATGTGCCAGGCTCACGTGGTTAGCAATAATTAATTAATTGAGCCCCTCTCCACCTTCAATTAATTAACCCCTCCACCTTCAATTGATTACCACTAACCACGTGACCCTGGCACAAGCGTGGTGGTGACGTCACCGCCAATTAGTGGCGATTGTTGTGAGTGAGTAGCTGGGTGAGTGGCTGGGTGAGCGAGCAGGTGAGTGAGTGGGTGAGTGAGTGGGTGAGCGTGTGGGCAACTGGGTGAGTGGTTGGGTGAGTGGGTGGTGAGTGTGTGAGCGACTGGGTGAGTGAGTGTGTGGGTGAGTGGGTGAGTGAGTGAGTGTGTGAGGTGAGTGTGTGAGCGACTGGGTGAGCGACTAGGTGGGTGTGTGGGTAGATGAGTGGGTGGGTGACTGTGTGAGTGAGTGAGCAACTGGGTGAGCAACTGGGTGAGTGAGTGTGTGAGGTGAGTGTGTGGGCGACTGGGTGAGTGGGTGGGTGAGTGGGTGGTGAGTGTGTGAGCGACTGGGTGAGTGTGTGGGTGAGTGGGTGAGTGAGTGAGTGTGTGAGGTGAGTGTGTGAGCGACTGGGTGAGCGACTAGGTGAGTGTGTGGGTGGATGGGTGGGTGGGTTACTGTGTGAGTGAGTGAGCAACTGGGTGAGCAACTGGGTGAGTGAGTGGGTGTGTGAGTGTGTGTGCGACTGGGTGAGTGAGTGGGTGTGTGAGTGTGTGAGCGAATGGGTGAGTGTGTGAGTGAGGGAGCGACCGGGTGAGTGTGTGGGTGGGTGAGTGTGTAGATGAGTATGTGAGCGACTGGACGAGTGAGTGTATGAGTGGTTGGGTGAGTGTGTGGGTGGGTGAGTGGCTGAGTGAGTGGGTGAGTGAGTGGGTGAGCCAGCAGGTGAGTGATTGGGTGAGTGTCTGAGTGAGTGGGTGAGTAAATGGTTGGGTGAATGTGTGAGCGACTCGGTGAGTGAGTGGATGAGTGAGGAGGGGCACTGCGAGGTGGGGGGTGTACAGGGGGTGAGAGGTAATGATTATTATACAAGGCGGTCCAAAAGTCAGGACACAGTTTTTTGGGTTTCTCTTTAAGTTCATTGTGATTTTTCGAGTTTATAAAGTTTAACACGTAGGCTTTCGCGACCAATATTATTCATAATAAAGGTTTTTGGGTTAGATCGCGTTATTTATAAATGTGTCGTAACCCTCCACCACCCGACACGGCCAATCAGCAAAAAAAGTGTCACGTTGACAAAAGACAAATAGTTCACTACTTTAGCCCACCGGTGTGTTAAAGAGTGAATCCACAACATTTACAGTTTGAGTAGTGTGACGTTTCGCTGGTAATTACATCCAGCATCATCGGGCAATTCGCCAGAATGGTAAAGCCCTCTCCACTTGCTCCCGGTCTTAAATAGAGCAGCAGCAGGGTGACGTCATCATTTAACTCATATCAGGTGCAGTGATTTGAGGCGGAGGGGGGGGTATTGTAATTATATAATCGAATAGTAATCAGTCAATGGTTATGATTAGTAATGAGTTGTAGATTAGTAATTAGTTGTAATGTGTTAGTGATTATATGCTATGTTAGTAATCCGTTAATTAGTATGTGTTTCCCCTATAAGGAATTGTAATATGTATTATTTAATAATACGCTTCCAGGCCGCACTAAGCCTGTAGCTGTTAGAGCGATTAAAGTTATTTTTATTCCTCTCAATTTCAATGGATTCTCTAATTAGTCTTTGCCAGTAATAATTAGTTTTACACAACACTTCAACGTTATCAAAATCAATTGAGTGTCCTTGTTGACAAGCATGTTCTGCCACTGCCGACAGTTGTGTTTGAGATAATTTAATATTTCTCTGATGTTCTTTTAGTCTTACGCTGATGTTACGTCCCGTCTGTCCAATATAGCATCTGCTACATAAACAATCCGATATACACCTTCTGTTGATAATTTAGGTAATGCGTCTTTAGTGCAAGATACTAGTTTTTGAATTTTGTGTACTGTACCAAATCTTACTGTAATGTTTTGCTTTTGCAAAACACGGGCTAATTTGTCAGTTACTCCTGAGATATATGGAATTTTTATTGTTTTAACAATCTGATCGCTTTCAGCAGTATTGCTTTGCGATCGTGATTTGGCATTCAGTGCTCTGTTGATTTGAGCATTATTGTAGCCATTCTGTCGTAGTGCATCTTTAACATGTTTGATCTCTCTCACTAGACTCTCACCATCTGACACTGTTTTAGCCCGATGTATGAGCGTCTTGATAAGAGAGGATTTCTGAGCTGGATGATGATGTGAATCTGCATTCAGATAGGCATCAGTGTGTGTTTGCTTTCTGTCAACGCTGTGTGTTATTTTACCGTTTAGGCCATGTCCAAGCAAGATATCTAGGAATGGGAGTGTGTTATTCACCTCCATTGCCATGGTGAACTGGATGGCCGGGTTTTGTGCATTGAGATGACTTAGAAAATCATTAAGCGTATCTTTACCATGTGGCCAGACAACCAAAGTGTCATCCACATATCTAAACCAAAAAGATGGTTTTAATGTGAATTATTTGTCTTTTGTCAACGTGACACTTTTTTTTGCTGATTGGCCGTGTCGGGTGGTGGAGGGTTACGACACATTTATAAATAACGCGATCTAACCCAAAAACCTTTATTATGAGTTTATATAGGTAGCTCTGCTTAAACGCGTCTCTCTCTCTCTCTCCATCCATCTCTGTCTCCACTCTCTCCCTCTCTTCCTATCCCCTGTAGGTTCGGGCCCGAGCGAGTTCCTGCCGGGGATTTGGCTCTTCAGGGGTTGATTCCCCCCGTGGCTTTGTCGGCACGAGGCGACCGCGCAGAGCGTCAAGGGCTCCACCGGGCCCCAAGCCGCTGCCCCAGCACCACCGTAGTAGCCAAACCACCGGTGCTCGGCATGGCCTATATGAAGGTCTTGCTGGACCTCATGTTGCGCACGGGGTACAACATCGTCCGGGAGAACGGACAGAGGAGGTTCGGACCGCCGCCCGACTGGCGGGGGCCCCCTCCCGCCCGTGGCTGCGAGGTGTTTCTGGGGAGGATCCCGCGCGACCTCTACGAGGATGAGCTGGTGCCCGTGCTGGAGACGGTGGGGAAGCTCTACCAGCTCCACCTCATGATGGATTATAGCGGAGAGAACCGCGGCTACGCGTTCGCTACCTACGCGACGCTCGCCCAAGCCACGGATGCCGTCAAGAAACTCGACAAGGTAGAGATCCGTCCCGGACGCCGCATTGCAGTCTGCATCAGCGTGGACAATCGCCGCCTCTTCATTGGGGGGCTGCCAAAAGACAAGAAGCGAGCGGAGGTGATGATGGCGATGAGCGGTGCCACGGAGGGCGTGGTGGACGTCAAGATGAGCGTCTGTTGCTGGGACAAAACCCTCAACCGAGGCTACGCGTTCGTCGAGTACGGGAGCCATCGCGCGGCCGCCATGGCCCGGAAGAAGCTCCTTCGAATCGCCTTCCGGCCGTGGGGCCAGACCGTCAAGGTGGACTGGGCCATCCCGGAACGGGTGGCCGCGGCCGCGGCGGCAGCAGCGGCGACAACGGAAGACGAGGAGGAGACGGAGGCGGTGGTGCCAGACCTGCTGCAGCCGGAGTGCACGGCCACCGGCAAGGCCGCGCACAGCCTGTTTGGGTGCTGGGGGGCACGCACGTGGCTGTGGTGGGTACCTCTCCACCTGCGGCCCATGCCCGTGGCTCTCGAGGCGCTGCCAGAGGCGGCCGTGCTGTCGTGGCAGGCGCGGCTGTGGATGCTGTACCGGACCGCCGGCGTCAGCTACCCGACCTTCGAGCTGCACGCTCACTCGGAGCCCGGGATGCCCGCGGGCCTCCTCTATAAGGTGTCGATTCCCGGGGTGGGAGAAGGCGCCGGCATCTTCCCCGCATTTCTGAGCTCCAGCGAGGAGGGAGCACGGGAGGTGGCGTGTCAGCTCGCCTACAACATCCTCAGCGATGCGAATCCTCTGAGAATGCGCCCAGCCCCCGCCGCGACACCGCCTCCCAGCCGCCTCTCTCAGGACCTCTCGGCATAACCCGGCTCCTTCCCCATGACCCAGCAGGTGGTCGCCACGTGCTGTACCTGCACCAAAAGCGACATGTACCCGTAGCGACATGCGTCCATTGCAGCGGCGTTCGTCAGACCGCTGACGATGTTCTACCCACGAGCCCTCACTTAGCGTTCGCTCTGAACCTCACGTCCGTTGCGGCGTTCAAACTGCAAATTACCCGGCCGCTCACTCTCCACGTTCCCGCACGCTCTCCACTCAGCCATCCACCCCCTTTCCTTTTTCCCTCGTGGGGGGGGGGGGGGGGGGGGGGACCACCCCTGACTTCATTTGACTCGTCGCCCCGTACGCGTCCTCATTCGCTCCTTCTCACCGGACCACGCGCCGCTACCTCGCTCGCTGCGCACGTCTCACCAAATGACTCCACGTTACGTCTCGTCACTGTGCCGGCTCTTCTTGGCCACGATTCCGGCTGGCGGCGTGACGGCGATGGAGAGAGATGCCGGCGAACGGCGACACGCCAGGACCCGGGACCCCACGCACGAGGCCCGAGCTCCGGGTCCGCTCCCCCTTATATCCCCCCAGGCGTGGCTAGGCCCCGCCTCCTGCCACGCCCTCTCGTGGAACCTTCCAGCAGGTTACACGAGAGGGCGTGGCCAGAGGCGTGGCTAGGCCCCGCCTCCGGCCACGCCCTCTCGTGGAACCTTCGAGCAGGATACTGGAGTAACTCGGCTAGCCCCACCTGTTGCCTTTGCCCCAGATACGCCTCCTTCCCTGATTGGTTGTTACCTCTGTGGCCGTACCCGTGAAGCCCTTGCCAGGCCAGCGGGTGTCACCCTGTCATGTCAGCAGGTGTCACCCTGTCATGTCAGCAGGTGTCACCCTGTGATGTCAGCAGGTGTCACCTTGTCATGTCAGCAGGTGTCACCCTGTCATGTCAGCAGGTGTCACCCTGTCATTGCACTTTAATGTAAACCGACAACAGAATCCTTGAAGAAAAAAACTCATTCAGGTGTTTGACATGTCAACGCCATTTCGTTTTTGAAAATGCACGGGAGAAAAATATATTTTGTTCACGTCGCATTCTGATGTCAGAACATTTGATTGTTGATCAAATTGAAAAAACCCTTGAACAACTTTGCTGCACACGGAGATGTCCGTGCACCGCCTCGTTTCCACGGCCTCTATCCCGGTGCCATTTCTATTTCAGTTCTGTTCCTTCGCCTGAAGAAGGCTACTTGTGTTGTGGCCGAAACGTCGTGATTTTTGTCGTTTTATTTTTTACCTACGTGGTGACTTTACCAAATAGAACCAAAGAGTACACATACAGCTGTTAAGAGTTTGATGTGTTATTGATTTTCAGTTTAGGTGTTTTTTTCCACTAATGTTTCTGTTGTTAATGTTTCAGTGGAAATAAAGTACTGAAAAGTCTCTCTCCACTCTTTCTCTCTCTCTCCACTCCCTCTCTCCACTCTCTCTCTCTCTCTCCACTCTCTCTCCACTCTCTCTCCACTCTCTCTTTTTTTACGATCAGAAGAAACAAGAAGATGCTCGGTGTAGTCGGCACTTTGCTCCGTTCATCATTTCGGTTTTTTTTAATGCTTTGCTTTATGTAACCCCCCCCCCCCCCCTTTTAAATGAAAGACCCAAAATTTGTTTTCTTTTTTCTTTCCCCTTCCCTCTCTCTCTACCCCTCTCTCTGCCCCCCCTCTCTCTCTACCCCCCTCTCTGCCTCTCCTCTCTCTCTACCCCCTCTCTGCCCTCCCTCTCTCTCTGCCCGCTCTCTTCCTACTCCATTTGGCTCTCTCTCGCTCTCTCTTTTTTCTTTATAACTACGACAGGTGCTGCATCTGCACTCAGCCCTTCCCACAGTCAAACGGCCTCCGACGGGTAACTTAAATCTGCATGCAGAGCTCTCCGTCATCTGCCACCGAGCACACGGCCTCCTCCAGCGCCCACTGCTCCTTGAAGGCCGGCATGGCGTGGGTCAGCCGCACGTGACGGAACTCCAGCCACACCCTGGCTCCGACCAGAGCGCGGAAGATGCCCACTGGCTGGACGTTGCCCCTCCAGGGCCACCTTCCTTGCCCTGTATATGGCGAGCTTGGCGTAGCCGAAGAGCACGTTGACCAGCCCCTGAAGATGTTGTGTTCCGTCGCCCTTCAGGTATCCAAAGATGAGGACCGTCGGGGAGAAGTGGAGGCTGAACCTTAGGAGGATGTTTCTCAGGACCTTGAACAACGAGTCCAGGCTCTTGCACTCCACGTATTGATGCGCCACCGTCTCCACTTTACCGCAGAACCGGCACTCTGGGGACGTGTCGGTGAAGCGCGCCAGGGACAGGGGGACGTTGGTGGTGACGGTGCCGTGGGCGATGCTCCAGCTGAGGTCGCCGATGCGGTTGTACGTCGGTCTGCAGTAGAGTTGCCTCCAGCGAGGCCTCTCCGGAGAGACGCAGGGCAGGGCTTTCCTCCAGGCATGGTCCTTGTGGCTCTTCAGGGTGTCCTGTTGGTGGAACCGGACCATGTACGAGTAGAGCACCTTCCTCTTTACATTTGCGAAGGTCTTCTAGCCGGCACAGGTTGTGATCCGTCTTCGTTTGTCGGCATTGGCGATGCAGTGGCACGACTGAGAGCTCCGGTGGAGGGGGATCGAGGGCCTCGTCATCCCCAACGCCGATGGGGGTCGTTCTCCCCGCTGCAGCTGAGAAGGCCCCCTTGGCTTCGGCCAGGATCCGGGCAGCCACCCGGAGCGACTGCAGCCCTGTCTGCTGGTCCGAGCCACCGGCCCCGTGTTTCAGGCTCCACCAGATCTCCCATCCTGGTGAGCTGCGCATTGGCGAGGCGCCTCTCCATGCCAGGGGTGGTGGTGGTGGATGGCAGCTTTGTCTGTGGGTTCCTGAGGATCAGTTCGAAGACCAGATCCTCGGCCGATCGCGGTTGGTTCAGCCTCCTGACAGCGAGGGAGCTCCATGTCTGCAGGACGCTTCTGTAGAAGGGTGGCAGCTGTCCCAGTGGGAGGCCCTGCAGGTCCATGTAGAATAGTTGCTTGGAGCACTGCAGACCCCCCAGCCGTGACCCGGTGTCCTCCACCCGACCAGAAGAAGTCGAGGACTCGCTTCTAAAGTGCGTTGACGAGGCTCATGGGGGGGTACAGGGAGAAGAGTCGGTGCCACAGCATGGATGTCACCAGCTGGTTCACCACCAACGTCTTTGTCCTGAAGGTGAGGAACTTGCACAGGCGACTCCAGGTGGCCAGCCGCTCCTTCACCTTCTCCTCCAGCTCGACCCAGTTCCTCTGCGGTGGTTCCTCCTCTGGTCCGAGGAACACTCCCAGGTGGTGCAGCGATGTTGTGCTCCAATTGATGGCTTTTGCCTTCTCGGGACACTCGGTCATGTCCCACGCTCCAACCAGCAGGTCGCTGCACTTTTGCCAGTTCATTTTTGATGAGGAGGCTTTCGAAAAGACCTCCTGGCACTCATGCAGCAGGGCGACATCAGCCAGGGAGCGCAGGATGAGGAGGACGTCGTCGGCGTATGCCGTCAGGACCAACTTGACACTTGGTTCCCCCAGCACCAGGCCGCTGAGTCTCCGCCTTATGAGATTCAGGAAAGGCTCTAATGCCAGGGCATAAAGTTGGCCCGACAATGGGCATCCCTGTCTCACTCCTCGCTCGAATTTGACCGGGGCAGTGAGGGCGCCGTTGATCTTGATCATGCACTCCGCCTTGGTGTAGAGTAGGCAGATTGTTCGGACAAAGGCATCCCCAAAACCCAAGGTCTTGAGGGTTCCCAGCAGGTACTTGTGGTCCACTCTGTCAAAAGCCTTTTCCTGGTCAAGAGCCAGAAACGTGATTGGGATGCCCAATCTCTGAGACACCGCGATGAGGTCCCTGACCAGGAAGATGCCATCGTGGATGGTTCGTCCGGGGATGGTGTAGGACTGGTCCCCGTGTACGACTTGTGCAATCACCCCTTTCAGTCACAGGGAGAGAGCCTTCGTCAATATTTTGTAGTCTGTGTTCAGGGGGGAGACCGGACGCCAGTTTTGTAGGTGCCTCAGGTCTCCGTTCTTGGGAAGCAAAGTGAGCACCCCCCTCCTCCAAGACTGAGGCATCACCCCAGTGACTGAGGCTTCCTCCAGCACCTCTCTGTAGTCCTCCCGCAGGGATGGCCAAAAAGTGGCGTAAAACTCCCCTGTTAGGCCATCTAACCCTGGGGATTTATTTGGGGCCAGTCCTCTTACAGCTGCGTCAAGGTCAGTCCTGGTGAGCGTTTGCTCTAGCAGCTCTTTCCCGTCTTCCCCCAGGGTGGGTAGACCACTCCATGCCTCCGCCTGGGCCAGTTCCGATGTTTCTTCAGGGGAGAACAGGCTGCCGTAGAAGTCTCTGATGATGGTCGACTTCTGCTGGAGTTCGTGCACCAGGACACCGTCACCATCAAAGAGGCACTCCATGGATTTGCGTCTCCAATTCTGCCTGCTGAGGGAGTAGAAAAGCGGGGATCCCGTGTCGAGGTCCGTGATGAGCTTCACCCGGGATCGCACAAATGCTCCCCTCGTCTGCTCCTCCTGTAGCCTTTTGAGACACTCCCTATTCTCGTATTCTTGGAGAAGAGCAGGGTCACTGTCCTTGGCGAGGCGACCCTCCAAATTGAGGACTCGGGCTTCCATGTCAGTGATGTCCGCGTTCTTCAGTCTGGTGCTCCCCCAGGTGTATTGTTGGCACAACAGCCTGGTGTGCACTTTGCCCATATCCCACCACTGGGCCAGAGAGAGAGAGTCGAACTGCGTTTTGGTTTTTCGCCACTCTTCCCAGAAGTCCTCGAACATTTCTAAGAAGGTGCCATCCTCCAGCAGTGAGTTGTTAAAATGCCAGTGGGATGCGCCCTCACGGGCCCTCTCCAGCCTGACACGGAGCACGATGAGGTTGTGGTCCGTGAATGGTGCCGCCCTGATGCCAGACGTTATGGCGCACGTCACAAAGCTCTTAGAGATGTAAAATCTGTCGAGCCTGGACTGCGTCACTGAGCCATCGCGCCTCGTACTCGTGTACGTGAACTGGCGTTGGCCCGGGTGATGTATGCGCCACACATCCACCAAGGCGGCGTCCTCCAGGAGTCCCTGCATTTCCTTCTTTGACCCTACTCCCCCCGGCTGCCTCCCCGAACGATCCAGGGCGCCGAGTGTGCAGTTGTGGTCGTCACCCACAATCACGCACTCGTCGTCCGGGATCCCGGCCAGGTGCCTCCTCAGGAGGTGCAGAAACGGGATCTTCTCCTTGTTGGTCACCGGCGCGTACACGTTCAGCAGGTGGGTGGTGACATCGCCCACCCTCTCCTTGCCCCGGGACTCGAGTCTCTGCTTGGCAAGGAGTCTCTCTGCTTGAGTCACAGAGGCCTTTATTGCCTTGCTGTCCTTCCATCGAGCCAAGGCAATGTCCGCTCTGTCCTTCCTCATGTTGGTCTCGTCGAGGGATTTCCAGAGAATTTCCGAGGAGATCACGGGAGTCTGAGGGTCAAGGAGTGTAGACCCCTGGCTGCTCTCGCTCCCCATGCTGAAGCAGTCGTCCCGATCTGAATCGATTTCCTCGGCGTCCGGCTCCGCTGGAAGAGCTGCAGTGGCTGAGCTGGCGCATGGCCCAGTGGCGTCCTCTCCCCCAGTGTCAGGGATGGCCTGGGATGGCTCCTGCTCAGGCTCTTCGGGTGGATGGCCCGGTGTCTCTTCCGCTGGCTTTGGATCAGCAGTGGGACGGGGACCCTCCTATTCAATCCCATCCATTTCGTCCTTGCCTTTGGTGAGTGTCTCTCCGCCAACTTCTTCCTCTTGGTCAAGTGCTTCCTGTATAACTGGTGGGGAGTGAGTCTCTATGACAAAGGTAGGCGGGTCGATTTCCGTGGTGATGTCGCCTACATCGTCGACGGTCTCCTGCTGTAGAAACCCTTCCCCAGACGCACGCTGCTTCTTCCTCTTGGCGGGTTTCTTCCTCGCCGCCCGCGCGTCACTCGGCGTGGCGTCCGGGATGGCAAAAACCGCGTCTCCGGCGTCTGGCAGCTGTTCTGCTTCCTCCCCTGGTGTGGGGGGTTTCACCGCTTCTTCCTGTTCGAGGTCTGGGAGGGGTTCCTCCTCTGAATCTGACCCTTGAGATCCGGGTCCTTCTGTATTCTTCCTCTTGCAATTTGTCGCTTGAGGCGGCGAAGTTGGGGCCACGACTTCAGGTGCAGGAGGCTGCGTGGCTGGCGGGTCCGGTGTGAGCTGTTGGGGGCTTGTTGCAATGGGGGCTCTTGCTGCTTTGCCCCCCTTGCTCTGCCTCCCTCCTCCCCGCTCTTTTCTCCGACCCTCGCCGTCGTCAGTTTAGGACAATCCCTTCGGAAGTGCCCCTCTTCTTTGCAAAGATTGCATCTGATGGAATCTTTGGCATAAAAAGTCTATGGGCAATGCCTGCATTGACAATGACAAACGAGCCCTCTTCCTGCTGTCCGGGAGTCAGCAGGACATGCACCTGCCTCTTGAAAGATAAAATGTGATTGAGAGCAGGGTTTCTGCACCCCAGTGCCAGGGCACGTGCTGGCACCACGATGGTGCCCAGTTTGGACACGTGCTCCAACACGGCCTTGTCGGGGATGTAGGGCGGCACGTTCGAAACGACTATTCGCGCCGCCACCGAAGCGATGGGTTCCAGCTGGACGTGGAGTCCCCCCACGGTCATCCCCTTCTCGACGGCTGCATCGGCCACCTTCTTCGTCGTCAGGAAGAAGACGGCTTTCCCGCTGACCTTCGAGGCGTGGGTGATGGTGGCTGGCGGGACAATGGTGGCCAGGGCCTCGACGTACGTCTCGATCGTGACGGAGCTCGAGGCGTAGCAGCGGATGCCGTTCTCGCGCAGAGGCAGGGGTCGCTGCATGCTCGGGGGGGGTTGGCTTTGGAGCAGAGGCCCTAGTGGGGGGCCTCGTGACTCCAGGCAGATTGGCAGCTGCGACCTTTGCGTAGGTGGCCATTTTGTTCCTGCTGCCTTCAATTTCTACCTGACTGTGGTGCTGCGCTTCTATACAGAGCTCCCCTTGAGAGAATGTAAACTGAGGATGAATAAAGAATCCTCGTTTAAGAAACTAATGAAAGGAAAACAAAGAAAGGAAAGAGATATATTTATTTATTCAATAAACTATTTTTATTGAATAAATTATGAAGCAGTAAAAAAAATTGATAGTGATATCTAATAATAAATTTGCGTGTTAAATAAATGAATGTATTTTGCAAACATCTATTTTTTGGAAAAAATGTGTTTATTAAATACATTCACTCATCGTTAAATAAATATTACTTACAGTCCTTGCACACTCGTGGAGGCAAACAAATAAAACGCAGTGCGTTAAGGAATCATTAACTAATAGATTGCTTTAGCCTCAAAGTAAACGATTGCTTTTGTGGCCTTAGATTTCTGCGCTACAGTGTGGATACCTCCACGTGGCTCACACAAAATGTAAGTTTTAACAAATCTCAAATAGTTTGAGTATTTGTCAACCGCTCTAAAGGTCCACGTGATGATGACGACGATGATGATAATAAACCGAATTGCTAGAGCTATCATTTGTAACGGCCAGGTCAGGGCCTTCCTGCAAGAGAGCTACGCCGCATTTCAACGAGGGCCTTACCCGGTAAAAAATAAAAGTTTCGTTTTTAGTTCAAGTCCCGTGCACAACATCACGCATCCACCTGTAAAGAGGAGGAGGAGGAGTTCCAGCCCAGGTAAGTGAACTCGCCACCTTTATTATCGTCACCACCACCGTCACCACCGCGATGTCTCCAGCAAACAACAAAACAGCTGCCAGGCTCCCTTCAGTCTGGGGGCAGGCAGGCAGGGAGAGAGGGGACGAGGCTACGACAGACCACGTGACCCACAACCAACGCCGGGGCACGTGGCGACGTCAAACAGAACCGTGACGCGCTAAACGCCCCCACCCCCACCCCCCCTGGGTGGGGGCGAGTCGAACGGACGACGATTCTCTGTCGACTCTCTCGGGATCGTTCTGGAAGATACATCGTGGACGCACCCCAACAACGCACGCACAGCCTCACCACCACCACCACCCACCGGGCCATCGATAAAGTTGTGCGAGTCTGGTGAGTCTGTGGGTCTCTGTGTGGTGAGTCTATGGGTCTCTGTGTGATGAGTCTGTGGGTGTCTATGTGTGGTGAGTCTATGGGTCTCTGTGTGATGAGTCTATGGGTCTCTGTGTGGTGAGTCTGTGGGTCTCTGTGTGATGAGTCTATGGGTCTCTGTGTGATGAGTCTGTGGGTCTCTGTGTGGTGAGTCTGTGGGTCTCTGTGTGGTGAGTCTGTGGGTCTCTGTGTGATGAGTCTATGGGTCTCTGTGTGGTGAGTCTATGGGTCTCTGTGTGATGAGTCTATGGGTCTCTGTGTGGTGAGTCTATGGGTCTCTCTGTGGTGAGTCTATGGGTCTCTGTGTGGTGAGTCTATGGGTCTCTGTGTGGTGAGTCTGTGGGTCTCTGTGTGATGAGTCTATGGGTCTCTGTGTGAAGAGTCTATGGGTCTCTGTGTGATGAGTCTGTGGGTCTCTGTGTGGTGAGTCTGTGGGTCTCTGTGTGATGAGTCTATGGGTCTCTGTGTGATGAGTCTATGGGTCTCTGTGTGATGAGTCTGTGGGTCTCTGTGTGGTGAGTCTGTGGGTCTCTGTGTGATGAGTCTATGGGTCTCTGTGTGGTGAGGCTATGGGTCTCTGTGTGATGAGTCTATGGGTCTCTGTGTGGTGAGGCTATGGGTCTCTGTGTGATGAGTCTGTGGGTCTTTGTGTGATGAGTCTATGGGTCTCTGTGTGGTGAGTCTATGGGACAAACTCAGAAATATCCAGCGGCGGCAGGCATCGTCAGGGGTCGGGATGGAACCCACGACCTCCCGCGTGCCAGGCGAGGTGGTCGACATCTAGCCACCGCGCGGTGTGATTGGTGTGGCGACGACTTGGGGAGCGGCTTTCATCCAGCGGTGTCAACCGGGGGCGGGGACGAGGTCCTAAAGTTCCGATTTCTGCTCCACCGCGGCGGTGGTGGCGGCGGCGGCGGTGGCAGCGGTGGCAGCGGCGGCGGTGGTGACGGCGGTGGCGGCGGCGGTGGCTACCTGCACTCGGCAGAGACAATATCAGGCTTGGGGACCAGGCCTGGGGTGTTCCGCCCTCGCTCGTTTGCCGGGGAACGAGAAGATCACGCAGGGTGGGGAGAAAACACTCACAAGGCACGGAACTTGAAACAACAGCCAGCAGCAGTATCATCATCATCATCTGGCCCGATGATGATGATGATGCCGGTTGTGGTTGTTGTAATTAGCGGTGAGGTGTCAACAGGTACTTGAATTGTGAACGTCGTTGTGGGTTTACTCTCCAACACACTACCGGTTAGTACTGAACAAGTATACTACACTGTACACTACACTACACACAACACTGGACAGTACACTGCACTGTCCACTACACTATACACTACACTGTACAGTACACTATAAACTAGTAACTAATTGGCACGTTTTGTTTACGTGACACTAAACCTGACTAATTGGCTGTGTCAGGTGGTGGCGGGTTTTACGACACAGCGTTTATATATTGACGCCACTTAACACAAAAACAAATTCGACTTTGGACACAATGGGAATATTGTGTTCATGTAGCAGCAGGAGGAGGAGGAATCCAGAAATGTACGGTCGGGGGTACAGAGGTCAGAACGTTACAACAGCAAACACGACATGCAAACACGACACGCAGACACGACACGCTAACACGTCACGCAAACACGACACGCAGACACGTCACGCTAACACGTCACGCAGACACGACACGCTAACACGTCACGCTAACACGTCACGCAGACACCACACGCTAACACGTCACGCTAACACGTCACGCACACACGACACGCAGACACGTCACGCAAACACGACACGCAAACACGACACGCGCCGTCGGCACATGCCAGGTATAGCAAAGGTTAACAAATCAATAAAAATAAATATATAGACACAAATATTTTGTGTATCTTACCAGGTAAGCCCCCCGCTGTGCTACTACGTCACTTGTTTAGTAGAAGCTACACCGGCTACCACAAGTGACAGCTCAACTCAGTGGCTTATCGTCATCATCGTCATCATTATCGTCATCATTGTCATTATCATCGTCGTCATCGTCATCATCGTTATCATCATCGTCATCATCATTATCATTATCGTCGTCATCATCGTTGTCATCATCATCGTCATCATTATCATCGTCGTCATCGTCATCATCATCATCGTTGTCGGGTGGCAAATATAGAGCAGCAGCCAAATGGCTCTGAACGCGTAGAGACGCAGGAAGTGTCAGGGTCGGGATAGGACCCATGACCTCCTGCGTACCAGGCGAGGTAATAATAATACGGTTTTTCCCCTTTTTGGTACTGGCAAAGGAGGTCTAATGATGTAGATAATCCAGGCGAGGTAGTTAACATCTCATAGCCACCGTGATGACGACGATGATGATGAGGGAGACACCGCAAACTCCAAATACACAGGTGTCAGGGGCGGGGAAGTAGCCCATGCCCTCCTGTGGACCAAGCGAGGCAGTCCACATCTCAGCCATTGTGATGCTGATGATGATTATGAGAGACACCGCAAACTCTAAATATACAGCAACAGCAGGCGTCGTCAGGGTCTGGATCCAACCCACGCCCTCCCGTGTACCAAGCGAGGCAGTCCACATCTACGTAGCCACCGCAACGCCACCGCCGCTCACCGGGACGCTCGCCGGCGTTCCGACTGACCCGCACGTTGCACATCAGCAAGGGGAGCAGCACCAGCACCGTCAGCACCGTCATGGCCACCGTCAAGCTGATGGGGTAGATAGTGCTGCCGCTGGCGGGGAGCGTCGCCTCGTCTCCCGTAGACACCGCGGACGAGGGTGGGGAGGAGCGGGAGGTGGATGGGGTGGTGGTGGTGGTGGCAGTGGTGGCGGCGGTGGTGGTGGTGGCGGCGGTGGTGGTGGTGGCGGCGGTGGTGGTGGTGGCGGTGGTGGCTACGGGATTGGGGACACACGAGGAGATTCGGTGAGACGCGGGGAGATAACGGGGAGATACGGGTAGACATGGGGAAGCAGAGACACGGGGAAACAGAGAGACACAGTGAGACAGATACAGACAGAGAGACAGATACAGACAGAGAAACAGACAGAGAGACTGACAGAGAGACAGACAGAGAGACACAGACAGAGTGGGATGCTGAGCAGTGTTGTTGGATGAGGTTAGTAAGGAGGAGGTTTTGGTCTTAATCACTTATCTGTGTATGTGTGTGTGTCTGTCTGTGTATGTGTCTGTATGCTGGGCTGGCTGAGTCATGTAGCCCGCATGCCCAGCCACCGCATGCCGCAACAGCTTTTGTTCGGCCGGATCGAGGGGGCTGAACGGGCGCGGCATGGACTGGAGAAGAGATGGAGTGATGTGGTACAGAAGGACGTGGAGCTGAGTGGACTTGCCGATGACTGGTACCAGCGGTGTCAAGATCGGCCTCTGTGGAGGAGGCTCGTGAAGGACACTACTGGGCAGTTGGAGGCAGTCGCCCTCCAACAACAACGGAGGGCGGAGGAGCGACGCTCACAACAACGAGCGGAGCGCCGGGTGGCTAAAGCCCAGCAGGTTGGCACAGTAGGGGGCACAGGTGGTGCATCAGCCAGTCATCTCAGTCAGTCGACCCGTGGCACCTGGGTCTGCCCCGTGACCTGCCAGCGGGCGTTCGACACTCCACGTGGCCTCAAGGTGCACATGTCCTGGCACAAGTGTCGTGGTGACGTCACCACTACTTAGTGGTGAATGGCGGTTGTTGTTGTGTCTGTGTGTCTGTGTGTGTCTGTGTGTGTCTGGCACAAGCGTCGTGGTGACGTCACTGCCACTTAGTGGCGAATGGCGGTTGTTGTTGTCTGTGTGTGGCTGTCTGTGTGTCTGTGTGTGTCTGTCTGTCTGTGTCTATTCAACATCGCCTTGCCAGGCACGCTGAGGAGAGGCTTGCAGAGCCCCAATGTGGTTTCAGGAAAGGGCGGTCCTGCACAGATGCCATATTTTCTGTCCGTCTGCTACAGCACAGGTGTAGGGAATTCCAGCAAGACCTACATCTCTGCTTTATTGACCTGGTCAAGGCCTATGATACCATCAGTAGGCCTGGGCTCTGGGTTGTTCTTCATGCTTTTGCAGTCCCTGACCCTCTGCTCACTATCATTAAGGACCTTCATGATGGTGAGCAGGCCCGGGTAAAACTACGTGGCCGGGAGTCAGAGCCATTCCCTGTACACCTTGGGGTGCGATAGCGATGTCCTCTGGCTCCCACATTATTTAACATCTATTTCGACCGCGTAGTTCGTGAAGCCTTCGATGGCCGTACCAGACCAGAGGAATTTCCATCTGGTACAGATGTAGCGCCATAGATGGAACGGCGGTGCCTCGTACCGTCAGGGGAGGGGCTGCAGCGGCAGCCCTAGAGGGGAGGGGCTGCTGGGGGCTGAGGACCCCAGACAGCCCCACCCCTCGGCTCTAGGACCCCAGACAGCCCCACCCCTCGATGGGCAGGAGGCACCAGAGGGGACCTCCCTGGCTGATCTGGAGCCAGCCGCAGCCGAAAAACGAAGGGCGGCGGCGGCAGCAGCCGAGTAGGACCCTGGACCCCCTCGCCCCGCCGTCCTTGTGTAGGGCGGTAGTTGGTGACGTCACGTCGCGCTCAACCCTCCGGTACGATGACGTCACGTGCGGTGACGTCACGGACAGGGGGCCGGGACGGTGACATCATGTCCCCCTGGGGTATTTAGGTCGGGACCCCTTGACGTGTTCGAGGTCGTCGCGGGGAGCCAGGAACGTGTGAAGTTGGGAGTTGTGACCCAGGGTTGGGGGAGATTAGCACCGGGCTAGCGGAGCCTGTGGGTGTGCTAGGGACCTCCCCAGTACCCTTACTTTGGGGGAGCAATGGGACCCAGGGTAGGGGGAGATTGGCACCGGGCTAGGGTAGCCTGTGGGTGTGCTAGGGACCTATCCCAGTACCCTACCCCTGGGGGAGCGATGGGACCCAGGGTAAGGGGAGATTGGCACCGGGCTAGGGTAGTCTGTGGGTGTGCTAGGGACCTCCCCAGTACCCTACCCCTGGGGGAGCGATGGGACCCAGGGTAGGGGGAGATTGGCACCAGGCTAGGGTAGCCTGTGGGTGTGCTAGGGACCTTCCCAGTACCCTTCCCCTGGGGTGTGGAGTGTAGGCAGTGAGCGTGCAGTAAAACAACTGGCGCAAGCCCCTACATGAAGATCTGCCTCCGAGTCGTCATTTACGCCTCAACACTTGTAAGGGCCGGGACGCCGTGCGGGCCGGTGGTGGGACTCTGGGCCAGTGGTGGGACTCTGGGCCAGTGGTGGGACTCTGGGTCAGTGGTGGGACTCTGGGTCAGTGGTGGGACTCTGGGCCAGTGGTGGGACTCTGGGTCAGTGGTGGGACTCTGGGCCAGTGGTGGGACTCTGGGCCTGTGGTGGGACTCTGGGCCAGTGGTGGGACTCTGGGCCAGTAGTGGGACTCTGGGTCAGTGGTGGGACTCTGGGCCTGTGGTGGGACTCTGGGCCAGTGGTGGTGGGACTCTGGGCCTATGGTGAGACTCTGGGCCAGTGGTGGGACTCTGGGCCAGTGGTGGGACTCTGGGCCAGTGGTGGGACTCTGGGTCAGTGGTGGGACTCTGGGCCTGTGGTGGGACTCTGGGCCAGTGGTGGGACTCTGGGCCAGTGGTGGTGAGACTCTGGGCCGGTGGTGGGACTCTGGGCCAGTGGTGGGACTCTGGGTCAGTGGTGGGACTCTGGGCCTGTGGTGGGACTCTGGGCCAGTGGTGGGACTCTGGGCCAGTGGTGGGACTCTGGGTCAGTGGTGGGACTCTGGGCCTGTGGTGGGACTCTGGGCCAGTGGTGGGACTCTGGGCCTGTGGTGGGACTCTGGGCCGGTGGTGGGACTCTGGGCCAGTGGTGGTGTGACTCTGGGACTCCCGGCCCCACGCCCTTGTAAGGGCGAGGTCCGAGGAAGCCAGAGTGTGGACCCGCACCTTGGCTGGGTGGGGTCAGGGTAGCCTCCCCTAGGGTGGTCACAGCGGAGGAGCCCAGAGCGTAGGCAGTGTCACGGCACGCTAGGGGCAGGCCGTGTGCCTAGGCTGTAGCAGTGTATCAGGAGGACTGTTGGAGTGTTGCGTTGTAATAAAGGAGTTACCTATGCAAAGTGTCTCCGAAACCCACTACACGGATACAATGGGAGGCTGATCGATGCCCAGGTGCGGTCAAGGGATGGCTCCCTATCGCTCAACCACGTTGCGTATGCCGATGATCTGGTAATCGCTGCTCACTCAGAGGAGGAGTTGGAGGCGCTGCTGCTAAACCTGGAGCTTGCCACTAAGAGGTGGGGCCTTACCATCAGCCCCACCAACACTAAGGACCTGCCTGGGTATTTTGTAACATTGGACACTCTACCCCCACAACTCCCAATTGGTGATTGAGTTGTGGAGAGAGTGAAGAGTTTCCCATACCTGGGCAGTGTGCTCATGACCGGCTCCGGTTGGACAGCAAAGGTCTCACTCTGAATCAGTCGAGCGGCATCATCTATTCATCGGTTGCGTAACGCTGTGTGGAAGCTACCTGGTCTGTCACTCCGCACGAATCTTCAGGTCTTCTCGGCCACAGTCATTCCCTCCCTTCTCTACGCTTGCGAAAAGTGGACCCCCCTAATGGAACATATTCGCCGGTTAGAAACATTTAGGCTGGCCTGCCTACGATCCAATTTGGGTTTAAACAGGCTGGATTGTGTGAGCTCACAAATCCCAGAAAAATCTGGACAAAGTCCCATCGGTGAGCTCCTCCGGCAGGCAAGGCTCGGACTCCAGCCCCTCGCACCCGTCCAGAGCCCCCGTTTAGCCCCTGTGGTGGTCACAGACGCCATGAGGGGAGGAACCAATCGGAATTGGCCCTCCCCCCACAGCACTGTCCACGACAGAGTTGCCCGTCCGGCACCGCGAGGAGGTAGGGGGTACACACACACACACAGGTACATACACACAGGTGCACACACACATAGGTAAACACACAGGTACACACACACACAGGTACACACAGGTACGCACACACAGGTACACACACAGGTACACACACACACAGGTACACACAGGTACACACACAGGTACACACACACAGGTACACACACAGGTACACACACACACACAGTTACACACGCAGGTACACACACAGGTACACACACACATACAGGTACACACACAGGTACACACACAAACAGGTACACACGCAGGTACACACACAGGTACACACAAACACAGGTACACACACACAGGTACACACACAGGTACACACACACAGGTACACACACACAGGTACACACACACAGGTACATACACAGGTACACACACACAGGTACACATACACAGGTACACACACAGGTACACACACAGGTACACACACACAGGTACACACACACAGGCACATACACAGGTACACACCAAGGTACACACACAGGTACACACACACAGGTACACACACAGGTACACACACACAGGTACACACACAGGTACACATACAGGTACACACACAGGTACACACACACAGGTACACACACACAGGTACACACACACAGCTACACACACACACAAAGGTACACACACAGGTACACACACACAGGTACACACACACAGGTGCACACACACAGGTACACACACACACAGGTACACACACACAGGTACACACACAGGTACACACATGCAGGTGCACACACACAGATACAACAACACAACAACAACCGCCATTCGCCACTAAGTGGCGGTGACGTCACCACGACGCTTGTGCCAGGCTATGTGCACCTTGAGGCCAGACCCAGGTGCCACGGGTCGACTGACTGAGATGACTGGCTGATGCACCACCTGTGCCCCCTACTGTGCCAACCTGCTGTGCTTTAGCCACCCGGCGCTCCGCTCGCTGTTGTGAGCGTCGCTCCTCCGCCCTCCGTTGTTGTTGGAGGGCGACTGCCTCCAACTGCCCAGTAGCATCCTTCACGAGCCTCCTCCACAGAGGCCGATCTTGAGACCGCTGGTACCAGTCATCGGCAAGTCCACTCAGCTCCACGTCCTCCTGTACCACATCACTCCATCTCTTCTCTAGCCCGTGCCGCGCCCGCTTAGCCCCCTCAATCCGGCCAAACAAAAGCTGTTTCGGCATGCGGTGGCTGGGCATGCGGGCTACATGACCCAGCCATCGCAGCCTTGCCTACCGGAGGAGCTCACCGATGGGACCCTGCCCAGATCTTTCAAGGATTTGTGAGCTCCTCACACAATCCAGTCTGGTTAAACCCAGGATGGATCGTAGGCAGGCCAGCCTAAATGTTTCTAACCGGCGAAGATGTTCCATTAGGGGGGTCCACGTTTCGCAAGCGTAGAGAAGGGAGGGAATGACCGTGGCCGAGAAGACCTGAAGCTTAGTGCGGAGCGACAGACCAGGTAGCTTCCACACAGCGTTACGCAACCGATGAAAAGATATTGCCGCTCGACTGATTCGGAGTGAGACCTCTGCTGTTAAACTGGAGCCAGTCATAAGCACAATGCCCAGGTATGGGAAACTCTCCACTCTCTCCACAACTGCCCCATCACCGATTGGGAGTTGTGGGGGTGGAGTGTCCGATGGTACAAAATACCCAGGCAGGTGCTTAGTTTTGGTGGGGCTGATGGTAAGGCCCCACCTCTTAGTGGCACGCTCCAGTCTCAGCAGCAGCGTCTCCAACTCCTCCTCTGACTGAGCAGCTATTACCAAGTCATCAGCATACATAACGTGGTTGAGCAATAGGGAGCCATCCCTTGACCGCACCCGGGCATCGATTAGCCTCCCATTATATCTGTACCATATGGAGATTCCCCCGGTACAGCTATTGAAGGCTTCACGAACTACGTGGTCAAAATAGATGTTAAATAATGTGGGAGCCAGAGGACATCCCTGTCGCACCCCAAGGTGTACAGGGAATGGCTCTGACTCCCGGCCACGTAGTTTTACCCGGGCCCGCTCACCATCATGAAGGTCCTTAATGATCGTGAGCAGAGGGTCAGGTACTCCAAAAGCACGAAGAACGACCCAGAGCCCAGGCCTACTGATGGTATCATAGGCCTTGACCAGGTCAATAAAGCAGAGATGTAGGTCTTGTTGGAATTCCCTACACCTCTGCTGTAGCAGACGGACAGAAAATATGGCATCTGTGCAGGACCGCCCTTTCCTGAAACCGCATTGGGGCTCCACAAGCCTCTCCTCAGCGTGCCTGGCAAGGCGATGCTGAATAATCCTTGCCAGGACCTTTCCCGGCACACTGAGGAGTGAGATGCCCCTGTAGTTGTTACAGTCTGTGCGGTCCCCCTTCTTAAAAAGGGGGACCACCAGGGCATCCTTCCAATCCTGCGGAACCCATCCAGTGGTCCAGACTGTTGTTATGATGTCATATAGGGCAGTCTGTGCACAAACGCCACCCTCCCTCAGCATTTCGCTTGGGAGATCATCTCTGCCCGCTGCCTTTCCTGGTCTCAGACTCCGGATCGCCTTCAATACTTCCTCAGCAGATGGCACCTCAGCCAGCCACTCACAGGGGGTGACTTCATCCAATATTTGAGGCACCGCAGCCTCAGCAGGGTCATCCTCACTTTGTGCCACGATGTTTTCCTGGCTGAGGGATTTTCCCTCCCCCAGGACCTCACAGAAATGCTCAGCAAATCTGCGAACCTGTTCCTGGGGGTCGGAAATTGGATCACCGTTTTTTCCCCTAATGATGGTAATCGGTGTGGCGATGCAGGTTACTTTTTTGATGGAGTTAAATAGAGATTTGTGATCACGAGCCACTGAGGCAGACTCCATCTCCTCAGCAACCCGCGACCACCACCCATCCTTGCAGCGCCTCACGGCTCTCCGAACTTCCGAGCGAAGGCTGCGGTAAGCCTCCTCATTCTCTGACGTGGGATTCTGTAGCCGATGACAGTGGGCCTGTCGCTTTTTTTCAACCATCCTGAACAACTCCTCTCTCATCCAGGGTGTCTGGGGAGGTCTGGACCGCGTACCCAAAGCAGCCATTGCAGCTGCATGAGTCACAGTCCTAAACCTCGCCCATTTACCCTCGACATCAGGAGGAGTCGGGGACGATGCCAATCCCAGCCGCAAGCGATGATGAAATTCTCGCTTGCAACTTTCATCAGATAACTGATACCAGGCCACTTTAGGTTGGAATGGGGTCCTGGGTGTACACCCACCACCGGAGTGGAAGAATGGCAGGCGCATCTTACAGATGACTAGTCGATGGTCAGAGGGCAGATCAGCTCCACGGTAGGTCCTGGTGTCAAGGACATGGGCTCGCATTCACTGGTCCGTCACTATGTAGTCCAGCAGATGTTCTTGCTTGGACCCGGCATGCATCCATGATGTTGTGTGGATGCGCCGATGCCAGAACAGCGTGTTGGTAATTACAAGCCCATGGGCTGCACAAAAATCTAGCAGCCTCCTACCGTTGTTATTGAGCTGATCTGGCCCATGCCCTCCAATCACTCCAGACCAGGTGCCAGTATCATGACCAACTCGGGCATTGAAGTCACCCAACATGATGACTCTCTCCCGAGGGGCCACTTTAGCCAGCACCTGTGACAGGAGGTCATAGAAGGCATCTGACTTATCGGCTTTGCCTGCATCCCTCCACGGATGTTCATCTTCTGTGGGGGCATAAGTAACCACGACCACCATTCCTCGCCTCCGGTTGATGGGAAGGCGAGCCCAAAGTAGCCTGGGGCTTACAGCTTCCCACACCTCACCGCCACGCTCCCACGCCCCCTTCATTCTTTTGTTCAAAAGAAGACCCACACCCTGTTGTTTGGCAGTCTGCTGCCCCGAGTAGAGGACTGTCCACCCCTCATGGTGGCAGGAGCCAGAGCCGGTCCACCTGACCTCCTGAATACCGCATAGATCCAGGCGGTACCGGTCCAGCTCCCGACAGAGGAGTGGCAGCCTCTCCTCTGCAGTGAGCGTTCGAACATTCCACGTGGCCACCCGTAGTGGCTTTTCGTTGTTTCTGGAGTAGCCCCGAGGGTAGGTATTCAATCTCCTGGCTCCGCCAATTGGGGTTTGGCCAGGAGACGTCATAGACGCCTGGCCCCCCGGGGCCTCCGGCACAAGCTTAGTTGTTACATATTTCAGTTTAATTCGTGGTTTCGTGGTAATTAATTGAAGGTGGAGGGGTTACCAGCCCCTCGCACCCGTCCAGAGCCCCCGTTTAGCCCCTGTGGTGGACACATATGCCATGAGGGGAGGAGCCAATCAAAATTGGATCTCCCCCCACAGCGCTGTCCACGACAGAGTTGCCCGTCCGGCACCGCGAGGAGGTAGGGGGTTGTTTTGCCGGACCACAGATACACACACAGGTACACACACACAGGTACACACACAGGTACACACACACAGGTACACACACAGGTACACACACACACAGGCACACACACAGGTAGACACACACAGGTACACACACAGGTACACACACACAGGCACACACACACAGGTACACACACACACACAGGTAGACACACACAGGTACACACACAGGTACACACACACACAGGCACACACACACAGGTACACACACATAGGTACACACACACAGGTACACACACACAGGTACACACACACACAGGTACACACACAGGTACACACATACACAGGTACACACAGGTACATACACAGGTACACACACACAGGTACACACACAGGTACACACACAGGTACACACACAGGTGGGCATCACACCCACACACGATAGTCGATCATGTTCAATTCTCATGTAATCAAAGTAGGAATCGATTCATTAAGATTCATTTTCGACCGCTTAATTCTCATGTTATCCGAACGGAAATCGATTTAATTAGCTTAATCAACCGTATATCGATTCCCATGTTATCCCAAATGAAATCGACTCTATACATCCGTCACTCTACAATAATCGATTCCTAATGTTATCCCATTAAGAATCGATGCGAGTACAATTAATCGAACCTGGAATCGAATTTCTCTCCACGTGACTAAAGATCGCTCCATGGCGATGCGTCAACTCGTCTCTAGACTTGGCCTACTCTTCCTCTTCCTCCTCCTCCACCTCGTCACGTGGTGCAGCAGCCACGGTGAGCCGGGCCGGTCGATACATCGGGTGCCAGGTTGTGGTGGACGTGGGGAGCGGTGGTGCAGTGGTTAGCGCACTGTGTGAGCGAGTGTGGGGAGCGGTGGTGCAGTGGTTAGCGCACTGTGTGTGTGAGTGTGGGGAGCGGTGGTGCAGTGGTTAGCGCACTTTGTGTGAGTGGGGAGTGGTGGTGCAGTGGTTAGCGCACTGTGTGAGTGTGTGTGGGCAGCGGTGGTGCAGTGGTTAGCGCACTTTGTGTGAGTGTGTGGGGAGCGGTGGTGCAGTGGTTAGCGCACACTGAGTGCTGTTTGCCCATCTCCCCAGCCTCGGCTTCCCCATTGAATGTGCGCGTGGAGTCTCGAGACCTGCTGACACAACTCCGCTGGGAACCAGCTGACGTGAACCCCGCCACCAGCAGCGTCACCTACAGAGTGGAGAGCAAACTGTGAGATGGTCACTCACTCACTCACCCACTCACTCACCCACTCACCCACTCACTCAGTCACTCACCCACCCACTCACTCACTCACACACTCAACCACCCACTCACTCACTGACTCACCCACTCACTCACCCACCCACCTACTCACTCACCCACTCACTCACTGACTGACTCACTCGCCCACTCACCCACTCACCCACTCACCCACCCACCTACTCTCTCACCCACCCACTCACTCACTGACTCACTCACTCACTCACCCAGCCACTCACTCACCAACTCACCCACTCACTCACTCATCCACCCACTCACTCACTGACTCACTCACTCGCCCACTCACCCACTCACGCATCCACTTACTCACCCACTCTCTCACTCGCCCACCCACCCACTCACCCACTCACTCACTCACTCGCCCACCCACCCACTCACCCACCCACTCCTCACCACCTCCTCCCCGTGTCTCTGTCTGTGCAGCTATGGACGAGCCCACTGGCGGACCATCTGCGCTGCCACAACAGAGACTCGGTGCGATGTCTCCTCAGCTCTGCGGCATCCCGGTGACCGCTATCAGCTGCGCGTCAGAGCCACCGTTTCATCGTCATCACCGGTGGCCTCACCAATCTCCTTGCCCTGGGTCGTGGTTGAGGTCTTACCCTTGAAGACAAGTCAGTGGCTTTGTCTATGTGTGGGTCTGGGTTTCTCAGTCTGTGTGTTTCTGTGTATTTGTCTGTGTCTCTGTGTGTCTGTGTGTATGTTTGCGTGGCTGTGTATGTGTTTCTGTGTGTCTCTGTGTGTCTGTCTGTCTGTGTGTATGTGTGTCTGTATGTGAGTGTCCCTGTGTGCCTGTGTCTCTGTGTGTCTGTGTATTTGTCTCTGTGTCTGTCTCTGTCTGTGTGTATGTATGTGTGTATGAGTGTCTGTATGTGAGTGTCTCTGTGTCTCTGTGTGTCTGTCTGTGTGTATGTATGTGTGTCGAAAAGCCACTACGGGTGGCCACATGGAATGTTCGAACGCTCACTGCGGAGGAGAGGCTGCCACTCCTCTGTCGGGGTGCTGGACCGGTACCGCCTGGATCTATGCGGCATTCAGGAGGTCCGGTGGACCGGCTCTGGCTCCTGCCACCATGAGGGGTGGACAGTCCTCTACTCGGGGCAGCAGACTGCCAAACAACAGGGTGTGGCTCTTCTTTTGAACAAAAGAATGAAGGGGGCGTGGGAGCGTGGCGGTGAGGTGTGGGAAGCTGTAAGCCCCAGGCTACTTTGGGCTCGCCTTCCCATCAACCGGAGGCGAGGAATGGTGGTCGTGGTTACTTATGCCCCCACTGAAGATGAACATCCGTGGAGGGATGCAGGCAAAGCCGATGAGTCAGATGCCTTCTATGACCTCCTGTCACAGGTGCTGGCTAAAGCGGCCCCTCGGGATAGAGTCATCATGTTGGGTGACTTCAATGCCCGAGTTGGTCATGATACTGGCACCTGGTCTGGAGTGATTGGAGGGTATGGGCCAGATCAGCTCAATAACAACGGTAGGAGGCTGCTAGATTTTTGTGCAGCCCATGGGCTTGTAATTACCAACACGCTGTTCCGGCATCAGCGCATCCACACAACATCATGGATGCATGCCGGGTCCAAGCAAGAACATCTTCTGGACTACATAGTGACGGACCAGCGAATGCGAGCCCATGTCCTTGACACCAGGACCTACCGTGGAGCTGATCTGCCCTCTGACCATCGACTAGTCATCTGTAAGATGCGCCTGCCATGCTTCCACTCCGGTGGTGGGTGTACACCCAGGACCCCATTCCAACCTAAAGTGGCCTGGTCTCAGTTATCTGATGAAAGTTGCAAGCGAGAATTTCATCATCGCTTGCGGCTGGGATTGGCATCGTCCCCGACTCCTCCTGATGTCGAGGGTAAATGGGCGAGGTTTAGGACTGTGACTCATGCAGCTGCAATGGCTGCTTTGGGTACACGGTCCAGACCTCCCCAGAGACCCTGGCTGACAGAGGAGGTGTTCAGGATGGTTGAGAAAAAGCGACAGGCCCACTGTCATCGGCTACAGAATCCCACGTCAGAGAATGAGGAGGCTTACCGCAGCCTTCGCTCGGAGGTTCGGAGAGCCGTGAGGCACTGCAAGGATGGGTGGTGGTCGCGGGTTGCTGAGGAGATGGAGTCTGCCTCAGTGGCCCGTGATCACAAATCTCTATTTAACTCCATCAAAAAAGTAACCTGCAGCGCCACACCTATTACCATCATTAGGGGAAAAAACGGTGATCCAATCTCCGACCCCCAGGAGCAGGTTTGCAGATTTGCTGAGCATTTCTGTGAGGTCCTGGGGGAGGGAAAATCCCTCAGCCAGGAAAACATCGTGGCACAAAGTGAGGATGACCCTGCTGAGGCTGCGGTGCCTCAAGTATTGGAAGAAGTCACCCCCTGTGAGTGGATGGCTTCAATAGCTGTACCGGGGGAATCTCCATATGGTACAGATATAATGGGAGGCTGATCGATGCCCGGGTGCGGTCAAGGGATGGCTCCCTATTGCTCAACCATGTTATGTATGCCGATGATTTGGTAATAGCTGCTCATTCAGAGGAGGAGTTGGAGACGCTGCTGCTGAGACTGGAGCGTGCAACTGTTAAACTGGAGCCAGTCTGTCTCTCTGTCTGTCTGTCTCTCTGTCTCTCTCTGTCTGTCTCTCTCTGTCTATGTCTCTTTGTCTCTTTCTGTCTCTCTGTCTCTCTCTGTCTCTCTGTCTGTCTCTCTGTCTGTCTCTCTGTCTGTCTGTCTGTCTCTGTCTCGCTCTGTCTCTGTCTGTCTCTCTGTCTCTCCTTGTCTCCCCATGTCTCAGCCCACATGGACCCACGTGTCTCTCTCTGTCTCTCTGTCTCTGTCTCTCTCTGTCTCTCTCTCTCGGTCTCTCTCTGTCTCCCTGTCCCTCTCTGTCTGTCTCTGTCTCTCTGTCTCTCTCTCTGTCTCTCTGTCTCTCTCTCTTGGTCTCTCTCTGTCTCTCTGTCTCTCTCTGTCTGTCTCTCTCTCTGTCTGTCTGTCTCTGTCTGTCTGTCTGTCTTTCTCTGTCTCTGTTTGTCTCTGTTTGTCTCTGTCTGTCTCTCTCTGTCTCTGTCTGTCTCTCTCTGTCTCTCTCTCTGTCTCTCTCTGTCTCTCTCTGTCTGTCTCCCCATGTCTCAGCCCACACAGACCCGCGTGTCTCTCTCTGTGTGTGTCTTTCTCTATCCCCATGTCTCTCTCTCTCTGTCTGTCTATCTCTGTGTCTCTCTGTCTGTCTCTCTGTCTCTCTCTGTCTGTCTCTCTGTCTGTCTCTGTCTCCCCGTGTCTCAGCCCACACGGACCCGCGTGTCTCTCTGCTGCACTGGAGCTCCACCAGGCTGGACCTCGCCATCTCCCGCGTCTCCACGCTGGACCAGGGGGTCTACAGCTGCTCCCTCTTCAACCTGGGGACCCCCACGGCTTACGCCCTGCTCACCGTCAGTAGTAAGTGACGCTCACCTCACGACATCTCTCTCTACCTCAGACACACAGACACACACAGAGACACACACAGATACACACACACACAGAGACACACACAGATACACACAGACACACACACAGACACACACAGACACACACAGAGACTCACACAGAGACACACACAGATATACACAGACTCACACACAGATATACACAGACACACAGACACACACAGATACACACATACACACACAGACAGATACACACAGACACACATACGCACACAGACACACAACAACAACCGCCATTCGCCACTAAGTGGCGGTGACGTCACCACGACGCTTGTGCCAGGCCATGTGCACCCTGAGGCCACGTGAAGTGTCGAACGCCCGCCGGCAGGAGGTCACGGAGCAGACCCAGGTGCCACGGGTCGACTGACCAAGATGACTGGCTGATGCACCACCTGTGCCCCCTACTGTGCCAACCTGCTGTGCTTTAGCCACCCGGCGCTCCGCTCGTTGTTGTGAGCGTCGCTCCTCCGCCCTCCGTTGTTGTTGGAGGACTGCCTCCAACTGCCCAGTAGCGTCCTTCACGAGCCTCCTCCACAGAGGCCGATCATGACACCGCTGGTACCAGTCATCGGCAAGTCCACTCAGCTCCACGTCCTCCTGTACCACATCACTCCATCTCTTCTCTAGCCCGTGCCGCGCCCGCTTAGCCCCCTCAATCCGGCCGAACAAAAGCTGTTTCGGCATGCGGTGGCTAGGCATGCGGGCTACATGACCCAGCCATCGCAGCCTTCCCTGCCGGAGGAGCTCACCGATGGGACCTTGCCCAGATCTTTCAAGGATTTGTGAGCTCCTCACACAATCCAGTCTGGTTAAACCCAGGATGGATCTTAGGCAGGCCAGCCTAAATGTTTCTAACCGGCGAAGATGTTCCATTAGGGGGGTCCACGTTTCGCAAGCGTAGAGAAGGGAGGGAATGACCGTGGCCGAGAAGACCTGAAGCTTAGTGCGGAGCGACAGACCAGGTAGCTTCCACACAGCGTTACGCAACCGATGAAAAGATATTGCCGTCCGACTGATTCGGAGTGAGACCTCTGCTGTTAAACTGGAGCCAGTCATAAGCACACTGCCCAGTTATGGGAATCTCTCCACTCCACAACTGCCCCATCACCGATTGGGAGTTGTGGGGGTGGAGTGTCCGATGGTACAAACTACCCAGGCAGGTGCTTAGTTTTGGTGGGGCTGATGGTAAGGCCCCACCTCTTAGTGGCACGCTCCAGTCTCAGCAGCAGCGTCTCCAACTCCTCCTCTGAATGAGCAGCTATTACCAAATCATCAGCATACATAACGTGGTTGAGCAATAGGGAGCCATCCCTTGACCGCACCCGGGCGTCGATCAGCCTCCCATTATATCTGTACCATATGGAGATTCCCCCGGTACAGCTATTGAAGGCATCACGAACTACGTGGTCAAAATAGATGTTAAATAATGTGGGAGCCAGAGGACATCCCTGTCGCACCCCAAGGTTAACAGGGAATGGCTCTGACTCTCGGCCACGTAGTTTTACCCGGGCCCGCTCACCATCATGAAGGTCCTTAATGATCGTGAGCAGAGGGTCAGGGACTCCAAAAGCACGAAGAACAACCCAGAGCCCAGGCCTACTGATGGTATCATAGGCCTTGACCAGATCAATAAAGCAGAGATGTAGGTCTTGTTGGAATTCCCTACACCTCTGCTGTAGCAGACGGACAGAAAATATGGCATCTGTGCAGGACCGCCCTTTCCTGAAACCGCATTTGGGCTCCACAAGCCTCTCCTCAGCGTGCCTGGCAAGGCGATGTTGAATAATCCTTGCCAGGACCTTTCCCGGCACACTGAGGAGTGAAATGCCCCTGTAGTTGTTACAGTATGTGCAGTCCCCCTTCTTAAAAAGGGGGACCACCAGGGCATCCTTCCAATCCTGCGGAACCCGTCCAGTGGTCCAGACTGTTGTTATAATATCATATAGGGCAGTCTGTGCACAAACGCTGCCCTCCCTCAGCATTTCGCTTGGGAGATCATCTCTGCCCGCTGCCTTTCCTGGTCTCAGACTCCGGATCACCTTCAGTACTTCCTCAACAGATGGCACCTCAGCCAGCCACTCACAGGGGGTGACTTCTTCCAATACTTGAGGCACCGCAGCCTCAGCAGGGTCATCCTCACTTTGTGCCACGATGTTTTCCTGGCTGAGGGATTTTCCCTCCCCCAGGACCTCACAGAAATGCTCAGCAAATCTGCAAACCTGTTCCTGGGGGTCGGAGATTGGATCACCGTTTTTTCCCCTAATGATGGTAATAGGTGTGGCGCTGCAGGTTACTTTTTTGATGGAGTTAAATAGAGATTTGTGATCACGGGCCACTGAGGCAGACTCCATCTCCTCAGCAACCCGCGACCACCACCCATCCTTGCAGCGCCTCACGGCTCTCCGAACCTCCGAGCGAAGGCTGCGGTAAGCCTCCTCATTCTCTGACGTGGGATTCAGTAGCCGATGACATTGGGCCTGTCGCTTTTTATCAACCATCCTGAACACCTCCTCTGTCAGCCAGGGTCTCTGGGGAGGTCTGGACCGTGTACCCAAAGCAGCCATTGCAGCTGCTTGAGTCACAGTCCTAAACCTCGCCCATTTACCCTCGACATCAGGAGGAGTCGGGGACGATGCCAATCCCAGCCGCAAGCGATGATAAAATTCTCGCTTGCAACTTTCATCAGATAACTGAGACCAGGCCACTTTAGGTTGGAATGGGGTCCTGGGTGTACACCCACTACCGGAGTGGAAGCATGGCAGGCGCATCTTACAGATGACTAGTCGATGGTCAGAGGGCAGATCAGCTCCACGGTAGGTCCTGGTGTCAAGAACATGGGCTCGTATCCGCTGGTCCATCACTATATAGTCCAGCAGATGTTCTTGCTTGGACCCGGCATGCATCCATGATGTTGTGTGGATGCGCCGATGCCGGAACAGCGTGCTGGAAATTACAAAACACAGACACACACAGATACACACAGACACAGACACACACAGACACACAGACACACACACACAGATATACACAGACTGTCTCTCTCTGTCTCTCTGTCTGCCTCTGTCTCTCTGTCTCTCTGTCTGTGTCTCTGTCTCTCTGTCTGTGTCTCTGTCTCTCTGTCTGTGTCTCTGTCTCTCCGTGTTTCTGTCTCTCTCTGTCTCTCCGTAACTCCCCGTATCTCCCCCTGTCTTCCCGCTCTCATAGTCAACACCACCAACACCACCACTCCCACCACCCCCACCACCCCCACCACCCCCACCACCACCCCCACTCCCACCACCCCCACCACCACTACCCCCACCACCCCCACCACAACCCCCACCACCACCCCCACCACCACCACCACCCCCACCACCTCCACCACCTCCTCCACCACCCCCACCACCACCTCCTCCTCCTCCGTCCGCTTGATGGTGACGCTGATGTTGACGCTGATGGTGGCGGTGGCGGCGCCGTTTCTGGCGCCCTTCCTGCTGGGCACCGCCTGGGGCATTTGGAGCGCCGCCGGCAAGCGTCCCGGTGAGCGGCGGTGGTGGTGGTGGTGGCGGTGGTGGTGGTGGTGGCGGTGGTGGTGGTGGTGTTGGGGGCGGTGGTGGGGGTGGTGGTGGTGGTGGCGGTGGTGGTGGTGGCGGTGGTGGTGGTGGGGGTGGTGGTGGTGGTGGTGGTAGTGGTGGCGGAGATGTTGACTGCCTCGCCGTGCACGCGGGAGGTCGTGGGTGAGATCCACACGCTGACCTCGCCTGCTGCTGCTGCTGCCGCTGTATATGTGGAGTTTACGGTGTCTCTAATCATCATCGTCATCATCGTCGTCGTCATCGTCATCACGGTGGCCAGGAGATGTTGACTGCCTCGCCGTGCACGCGGGAGGTCTCGCTGCTACGGTATGGACAGTGTATAGTGTAGTGTATAGTGTAGTGTATAGTGTAGTGTATAGTAGTGTAGTGTATAGTAGTGTATAGTGTAGTGTATAGTGTAGTGTATAGTGTAGTGTATAGTGTAGTGTAAAGTTGTTGTTGTTTGTAGGAGGAGGAGGCGCCCCGAGCCTGGACCACGATCACCACCACCATCACCACCACCATCACCACCATCACCACCATCACCACCACCATCACCACCACCATCACCACCATCACCACCATCACCATCACCACCATCACCACCATCACCACCATCACCATCACCACCATCACCACCATCACCACCATCACCACCATCACCACCACCATCACCACCATCACCACCATCACCACCACCATCATCACCATCACCACCATCATCACCATCACCACCACCATCACCACCATCACCACCACCACCATCACCACCATCACCACCATCATCACCATCACCACCACCATCACCACCATCACCACCATCACCATCACCACCATCGCCACCATCACCACCACCATCACCACCATTACCACCATTACCATCACCACCATCACCACCATCACCACCATCATCATCACCACCATCACCACCATCACCACCACCATCACCACCATCACCACCACCATCACCACCATCACCACCACCATCACCACCATCACCACCACCATCACCACCATCACCACCACCATCACCACCATCACCACCATCACCACCACCACCATCACCACCATCACCACCATCACCACCATCACCACCACCATCACCACCATCACCATCACCACCATAACCACCATCACCACCATCACCACCACCATCACCACCACCATCATCACCATCACCACCATCACCACCACCATCACCACCATCACCATCACCACCATCACCATCACCACCATCACCATCACCACCATCACCACCATCACCACCATCACCATCACCACCATCACCATCACCACCATCACCACCATCACCATCACCACCATCACCACCATCACCATCACCACCATCACCATCACCACCATCACACCATCACCACCATCACCACCACCATCACCACCATCACCACCATCACCACCACCATCATCACCATCACCACCATCATCACCATCACCACCACCATCACCACCATCACCACCATCACCACCATCATCACCATCACCACCACCATCACCACCATCACCACCATCACCATCACCACCATCACCACCACCATCACCACCATCACCATCACCACCAACCATCACCACCATCACCACCACCATCACCACCATCGCCACCATCACCACCACCATCACCACCATTACCACCATTACCATCACCACCATCACCACCATCACCACCACCATCACCACCATCACCACCACCATCACCACCATCACCACCACCATCACCACCACCATCACCACCATCACCATCACCACCATCACCATCACCACCATCACCACCACCATCACCACCATCACCACCACCATCACCACCATCACCACCATCACCATCACCACCATCATCACCATCACCACCACCATCACCACTATCACCACCATCACCACCATCACCATCACCACCATCACCACCATCACCATCACCACCATCACCACCATCACCATCACCAACATCATCACCACCATCACCACCATCACCATCACCACCATCACCACCATCACCATCACCACCATCACCACCATCACCATCACCACCATCACCACCATCACCACCATCACCATCACTACCATCACCACCATCACCATCACCACCATCACCACCATCACCACCACCACCACCATCACCACCATCACCACCATCACCATCACCACCATCACCACCATCACCATCACCACCATCACCACCATCACCATCACCACCACCATCACCATCACCACCATCACCACCATCACCACCATCACCACCACCATCACCACCATCACCACCACCATCACCACCATCACCACCATCACCATCACCACCATAACCACCATCACCACCATCACCACCATCACCACCACCATCACCACCATCACCATCACCACCATCACCATCACCACCATCACCACCACCACCATCACCACCATCACCACCATCACCACCATCACCACCACCATCACCACCATCACCATCACCACCATAACCACCACCATCACCATCACCACCATCACCATCACCACCATCACCATCACCACCATCACCACCATCACCACCATCACCATCACCACCATCACCATCACCACCATCACCACCATCACCATCACCACCATCACCACCATCACCATCACCACCATCACCATCACCACCATCACACCATCACCACCATCACCACCACCATCACCACCATCACCACCATCACCACCACCATCATCACCATCACCACCATCATCACCATCACCACCACCATCACCACCATCACCACCATCACCACCATCATCACCATCACCACCACCATCACCACCATCACCACCATCACCATCACCACCATCACCACCACCATCACCACCATCACCATCACCACCAACCATCACCACCATCACCACCACCATCACCACCATCGCCACCATCACCACCACCATCACCACCATCACCACCATTACCATCACCACCATCACCACCATCACCACCACCATCACCACCATCACCACCACCATCACCACCATCACCACCACCATCACCACCACCATCACCACCATCACCATCACCACCATCACCATCACCACCATCACCACCACCATCACCACCATCACCACCACCATCACCACCATCACCACCATCACCATCACCACCATCATCACCATCACCACCACCATCACCACTATCACCACCATCACCACCATCACCATCACCACCATCACCACCATCACCATCACCACCATCACCACCATCACCATCACCAACATCATCACCACCATCACCACCATCACCATCACCACCATCACCACCATCACCATCACCACCATCACCATCACCACCATCACCACCATCACCATCACTACCATCACCACCATCACCATCACCACCATCACCACCATCACCACCACCATCACCACCATCACCACCATCACCATCACCACCATCACCACCATCACCACCACCATCACCACCATCACCACCATCACCATCACCACCACCATCACCACCATCACCACCATCACCATCACCACCATCACCACCACCATCACCATCATCACCATCACCACCAACCATCACCACCATCACCACCACCATCACCACCATCGCCACCATCACCACCACCATCACCACCATTACCACCATTACCATCACCACCATCACCACCATCACCACCACCATCACCACCATCACCACCACCACCACCATCACCACCATCACCATCACCACCAACCATCATCACCATCACCACCACCATCACCACTATCACCACCATCACCACCATCACCATCACCACCATCACCACCATCACCATCACCACCATCACCACCATCACCATCACCAACATCATCACCACCATCACCACCATCACCATCACCACCATCACCACCATCACCATCACCACCATCACCACCATCACCATCACCACCATCACCACCATCACCACCATCACCACCATCACCATCACCACCATCACCATCACCACCATCACCACCATCACCATCACCACCATCACCACCATCACCATCACCACCATCACCATCACCACCATCACACCATCACCACCATCACCACCACCATCACCACCATCACCACCATCACCACCACCATCATCACCATCACCACCATCATCACCATCACCACCACCATCACCACCATCACCACCATCACCACCATCACCACCATCATCACCATCACCACCACCATCACCACCATCACCATCACCACCATCACCACCACCATCACCACCATCACCATCACCACCAACCATCACCACCATCACCACCACCATCACCACCATCGCCACCATCACCACCACCATCACCACCATTACCACCATTACCATCACCACCATCACCACCATCACCACCACCATCACCACCATCACCACCACCATCACCACCATCACCACCACCATCACCACCACCATCACCACCATCACCATCACCACCATCACCATCACCACCATCACCACCACCATCACCACCATCACCACCACCATCACCACCATCACCACCATCACCATCACCACCATCATCACCATCACCACCACCATCACCACTATCACCACCATCACCACCATCACCATCACCACCATCACCACCATCACCATCACCACCATCACCACCATCACCATCACCAACATCATCACCACCATCACCACCATCACCATCACCACCATCACCACCATCACCATCACCACCATCACCACCATCACCACCACCACCACCATCACCACCATCACCACCATCACCATCACCACCATCACCACCATCACCATCACCACCATCACCACCATCACCATCACCACCATCACCACCATCACCACCATCACCACCATCACCATCACCACCATCACCACCATCACCATCACCACCATCACCATAACCACCATCACCACCATCACCACCACCACCACCACCATCATCACCACCATCACCATCACCACCATCACCATCACCACCATCACGACCATCACCACCATCACCACCATCACCATCACCACCATCACCACCACCATCACCACCACTATCACCACCATCACCACCATCACCACCACCATCACCACCACTATCACCACCATCACCACCATCACCACCACCATCACCACCATCAACACCACCATCACCACCATCACCACCATCACGACCACCACCACCATCACCACCACCACCACCATCACCACCATCATCACCACCATCACCACCACCATCACCACCATCACCACCATCACCACCACCATCACCACCATCACCACCATCACCATCACCACCATCATCACCATCACCACCACCATCACCACCATCACCACCATCACCATCACCACCATCACCACCATCACCACCATCACCATCACCAACATCATCACCACCATCACCACCATCACCATCACCACCATCACCACCATCACCATCACCACCATCACCACCATCACCATCACCACCATCACCACCATCACCATCACCACCATCACCACCATCACCATCACCACCATCACCACCATCACCACCACCACCATCACCACCATCACCACCATCACCACCATCACCATCACCACCATCACCACCATCACCATCACCACCATCACCACCATCACCATCACCACCATCACCACCATCACCATCACCACCATCACCACCATCACCATCACCACCATCACCACCACCACCATCACCACCATCACCACCATCACCATAACCACCATCACCACCATCACCACCACCACCACCACCATCATCACCACCATCACCATCACCACCATCACCATCACCACCATCACGACCATCACCACCATCACCACCATCACCATCACCACCATCACCACCACCATCACCACCACTATCACCCCCATCACCACCATCACCACCACCATCACCACCACTATCACCACCATCACCACCATCACCACCATCACCATCACCACCATCACCACCATCACCACCACCACCATCACCACCATCACCACCATCACCACCACCATCACCACCATCACCACCATCACCATCACCACCATAACCACCATCACCACCATCACCACCATCACCACCACCATCACCACCATCACCATCACCACCATCACCATCACCACCATCACCACCATCACCACCATCACCACCATCACCACCACCATCACCACCATCACCACCATCACCATCACCACCATAACCACCACCATCACCATCACCACCATCACCATCACCACCATCACCATCACCACCATCACCACCATCACCACCATCACCATCACCACCATCACCATCACCACCATCACCACCATCACCATCACCACCATCACCATCACCACCATCACACCATCACCACCATCACCACCACCATCACCACCATCACCACCATCACCACCACCATCATCACCATCACCACCATCATCACCATCACCACCACCATCACCACCATCACCACCATCACCACCATCATCACCATCACCACCACCATCACCACCATCACCACCATCACCATCACCACCATCACCACCACCATCACCACCATCACCATCACCACCAACCATCACCACCATCACCACCACCATCACCACCATCGCCACCATCACCACCACCATCACCACCATTACCACCATTACCATCACCACCATCACCACCATCACCACCACCATCACCACCATCACCACCACCATCACCACCATCACCACCACCATCACCACCACCATCACCACCATCACCATCACCACCATCACCATCACCACCATCACCACCACCATCACCACCATCACCACCACCATCACCACCATCACCACCATCACCATCACCACCATCATCACCATCACCACCACCATCACCACCATCACCACCATCACCACCATCACCATCACCACCATCACCACCATTACCATCACCACCATCACCACCATCACCATCACCAACATCATCACCACCATCACCACCATCACCATCACCACCATCACCACCATCACCATCACCACCATCACCACCATCACCATCACCACCATCACCACCATCACCACCATCACCATCACTACCATCACCACCATCACCATCACCACCATCACCACCATCACCACCACCACCACCATCACCACCATCACCACCATCACCATCACCACCATCACCACCATCACCATCACCACCATCACCACCATCACCATCACCACCATCACCACCATCACCATCACCACCATCACCACCATCACCATCACCACCATCACCACCATCACCACCATCACCATCACCACCATCACCATAACCACCATCACCACCATCACCACCACCACCACCACCACCATCATCACCACCATCACCATCACCACCATCACCATCACCACCATCACGACCATCACCACCATCACCACCATCACCATCACCACCATCACCATCACCACCATCACCACCATCACCACCATCACCATCACCACCATCACCATCACCACCATCACCACCATCACCATCACCACCATCACCACCATCACCATCACCACCATCACCACCATCACACCATCACCACCATCACCACCACCATCACCACCATCACCACCACCATCATCACCATCACCACCATCATCACCATCACCACCACCATCACCACCATCACCACCATCACCACCATCATCACCATCACCACCACCATCACCACCATCACCACCATCACCATCACCACCATCACCACCACCATCACCACCATCACCATCACCACCAACCATCACCACCATCACCACCACCATCACCACCATCGCCACCATCACCACCACCATCACCACCATTACCACCATTACCATCACCACCATCACCACCATCACCACCACCATCACCACCATCACCACCACCATCACCACCATCACCACCACCATCACCACCACCATCACCACCATCACCATCACCACCATCACCATCACCACCATCACCACCACCATCACCACCACCATCACCACCATCACCACCATCACCATCACCACCATCATCACCATCACCACCACCATCACCACTATCACCACCATCACCACCATCACCATCACCACCATCACCACCATCACCATCACCACCATCACCACCATCACCATCACCAACATCATCACCACCATCACCACCATCACCATCACCACCATCACCACCATCACCATCACCACCATCACCACCATCACCATCACCACCATCACCACCATCACCATCACTACCATCACCACCATCACCATCACCACCATCACCACCATCACCACCACCACCATCACCACCATCACCACCATCACCATCACCACCATCACCACCATCACCATCACCACCATCACCACCATCACCATCACCACCATCACCACCATCACCATCACCACCATCACCACCATCACCATCACCACCATCACCACCATCACCACCATCACCATCACCACCATCACCATAACCACCATCACCACCATCACCACCACCACCATCATCACCACCATCACCATCACCACCATCACCATCACCACCATCACGACCATCACCACCACCATCACCACCACTATCACCACCATCACCACCATCACCACCACCATCACCACCACTATCACCACCATCACCACCATCACCACCACCATCACCACCATCAACACCACCATCACCACCATCACCACCATCACGACCACCACCACCATCACCACCACCACCACCCATCACCACCACCATCACCACCATCATCACCACCATCACCACCACCATCACCACCATCACCACCATCACCACCACCATCACCACCATCACCACCATCACCATCACCACCATCATCACCATCACCACCACCATCACCACCATCACCCACCATCACCATCACCACCATCACCACCATCACCATCACCACCATCACCACCATCACCACCATCACCAACATCATCACCACCATCACCACCATCACCATCACCACCATCACCACCATCACCATCACCACCATCACCACCATCACCATCACCACCATCACCACCATCACCATCACCACCATCACCACCATCACCATCACCACCATCACCACCATCACCACCACCACCATCACCACCATCACCACCATCACCATCACCACCATCACCACCATCACCATCACCACCATCACCACCATCACCATCACCACCATCACCACCATCACCATCACCACCATCACCACCATCACCATCACCACCATCACCACCACCACCATCACCACCATCACCACCATCACCATAACCACCATCACCACCATCACCACCACCACCACCATCATCACCACCATCACCATCACCACCATCACCATCACCACCATCACGACCATCACCACCATCACCACCATCACCATCACCACCATCACCACCACCATCACCACCACTATCACCACCATCACCACCATCACCACCACCATCACCACCACTATCACCACCATCACCACCATCACCATCACCACCATCACCACCATCACCACCACCACCATCACCACCATCACCACCATCACCACCACCATCACCACCATCACACATCACCACCATAACCACCATCACCACCATCACCACCATCACCACCACCATCACCACCATCACCATCACCACCATCACCACCACCATCACCATCATCACCATCACCACCATCACCACCACCATCACCACCATCACATCACCACACCACCATCACCATCACCACCATCACCATCACCACCATCACCACCATCACCACCATCACCATCACCACCATCACCATCACCACCATCACCACCATCACCATCACCACCATCACCACCATCACCATCACCACCATCACCATCACCACCATCACACCATCACCACCATCACCACCACCATCACCACCATCACCACCATCACCACCACCATCATCACCATCACCACCATCATCACCATCACCACCACCATCACCACCATCACCACCATCATCACCATCACCACCACCATCACCACCATCACCACCATCACCATCACCACCATCACCACCACCATCACCACCATCACCATCACCACCAACCATCACCACCATCACCACCACCATCACCACCATCACCACCATCACCACCACCATCACCACCATTACCACCATTACCATCACCACCATCACCACCATCACCACCACCATCACCACCATCACCACCACCATCACCACCATCACCACCACCATCACCACCATCACCACCACCATCACCACCATCACCATCACCACCATCACCATCACCACCATCACCACCACCATCACCACCATCACCACCACCATCACCACCATCACCACCATCACCATCACCACCATCATCACCATCACCACCACCATCACCACTATCACCACCATCACCACCATCACCACCATCACCATCACCACCATCACCACCATCACCATCACCAACATCATCACCACCATCACCACCATCACCATCACCACCATCACCACCATCACCATCACCACCATCACCACCATCACCACCATCACCATCACCACCATCACCACCATCACCATCACTACCATCACTACCATCACCACCATCACCACCATCACCATCACCACCATCACCACCACCACCACCATCACCACCATCACCACCATCACCATCACCACCATCACCACCATCACCATCACCACCATCACCACCATCACCATCACCACCATCACCATCCCACCACCATCACGACCATCACCACCATCACCACCATCACCATCACCACCATCACCATCACCACCATCACCACCATCACCACCATCACCATCACCACCATCACCATCACCACCATCACCACCATCACCATCACCACCATCACCACCATCACCATCACCACCATCACCACCATCACACCATCACCACCATCACCACCACCATCACCACCATCACCACCATCACCACCACCATCATCACCATCACCACCATCATCACCATCACCACCACCATCACCACCATCACCACCATCACCACCATCATCACCATCACCACCACCATCACCACCATCACCACCATCACCATCACCACCATCACCACCACCATCACCACCATCACCATCACCACCAACCATCACCACCATCACCACCACCATCACCACCATCGCCACCATCACCACCACCAGTCACCACCATTACCACCATTACCATCACCACCATCACCACCATCACCACCACCATCACCACCATCACCACCACCATCACCACCATCCACCACCACCATCACCACCACCACACCACCATCACCATCACCACCATCACCATCACCACCATCACCACCACCATCACCACCACCATCACCACCATCACCACCACACCATCACCACCATCATCACCATCACCACCACCATCACCACTATCACCACCATCACCACCATGCACCATCACCACCATCACCACCATCACCATCACCACCATCACCACCATCACCAACATCATCACCACCATCACCACCATCACCATCACCACCATCACCACCATCACCATCACCACCATCACCACCATCACCATCACCACCATCACCACCATCACCATCACTACCATCACCACCATCACCATCACCACCATCACCACCATCACCACCACCACCACCACCATCACCACCATCACCACCATCACCATCACCACCATCACCACCATCACCATCACCACCATCACCACCATCACCATCACCACCATCACCACCATCACCATCACCACCATCACCACCATCACCATCACCACCATCACCACCATCACCACCATCACCATCACCACCATCACCATAACCACCATCACCACCATCACCACCACCACCACCACCATCATCACCACCATCACCATCACCACCATCACCATCACCACCATCACGACCATCACCACCACCATCACCACCACTATCACCACCATCACCACCATCACCACCACCATCACCACCACTATCACCACCATCACCACCATCACCACCACCATCACCACCATCAACACCACCATCACCACCATCACCACCATCACGACCACCACCACCATCACCACCACCACCACCACCATCACCACCACCATCACCACCATCATCACCACCATCACCACCACCATCACCACCATCACCACCATCACCACCACCATCACCACCATCACCACCATCACCATCACCACCATCATCACCATCACCACCACCATCACCACCATCACCACCATCACCATCACCACCATCACCACCATCACCATCACCACCATCACCACCATCACCAACATCATCACCACCATCACCACCATCACCATCACCACCATCACCACCATCACCATCACCACCATCACCACCATCACCATCACCACCATCACCACCATCACCATCACCACCATCACCACCATCACCATCACCACCATCACCACCATCACCACCACCACCATCACCACCATCACCACCATCACCATCACCACCATCACCACCATCACCATCACCACCATCACCACCATCACCATCACCACCATCACCACCATCACCATCACCACCATCACCACCATCACCATCACCACCATCACCACCACCACCATCACCACCATCACCACCATCACCATAACCACCATCACCACCACCACCATCATCACCACCACCATCATCACCACCATCACCATCACCACCATCACCATCACCACCATCACGACCATCACCACCATCACCACCATCACCATCACCACCATCACCACCACCATCACCACCACTATCACCACCATCACCACCATCACCACCACCATCACCACCACTATCACCACCATCACCACCAGCACCATCACCACCATCACCACCATCACCACCACCACCATCACCACCATCACCACCATCACCACCATCACCACCACCATCACCACCATCACCATCACCACCATAACCACCATAACCACCATAACCACCATCACCACCACCATCACCACCATCACCATCACCACCATCACCACCACCATCACCACCACCATCATCACCATCACCACCATCACCACCACCATCACCACCATCACCATCACCACCATCACCATCACCACCATCACCATCACCACCATCACCACCATCACCACCATCACCATCACCACCATCACCATCACCACCATCACCACCATCACATCACCACCATCACCACCATCACCATCACCACCATCACCATCACCACCATCACACCATCACCACCATCACCACCACCATCACCACCATCACCACCATCACCACCACCATCATCACCATCACCACCATCATCACCATCACCACCACCATCACCACCATCACCACCATCATCACCATGCACCACCACCATCACCACCATCACCACCATCACCATCACCACCATCACCACCACCATCACCACCATCACCATCACCACCAACCATCACCACCATCACCACCACCATCACCACCATCACCACCATCACCACCACCATCACCACCATTACCACCATTACCATCACCACCATCACCACCATCACCACCACCATCACCACCATCACCACCACCATCACCACCATCACCACCACCATCACCACCATCACCACCACCATCACCACCATCACCATCACCACCATCACCATCACCACCATCACCACCACCATCACCACCATCACCACCACCATCACCACCATCACCACCATCACCATCACCACCATCATCACCATCACCACCACCATCACCACTATCACCACCATCACCACCATCACCACCATCACCATCACCACCATCACCACCATCACCATCACCAACATCATCACCACCATCACCACCATCACCATCACCACCATCACCACCATCACCATCACCACCATCACCACCATCACCACCATCACCATCACCACCATCACCACCATCACCACCATCACCATCACTACCATCACCACCATCACCACCATCACCATCACCACCATCACCACCACCACCACCATCACCACCATCACCACCATCACCATCACCACCATCACCACCATCACCATCACCACCATCACCACCATCACCATCACCACCATCACCATCACCACCATCACCACCATCACCATCACCACCATCACCACCATCACCACCATCACCACCATCACCACCATCACCATAACCACCATCACCACCATCACCACCACCACCACCACCATCATCACCATCACCACCATCACCATCACCACCATCACCATCACCACCATCACGACCATCACCACCATCATCACCACCATCACCATCACCACCATCACCACCACCATCACCACCACTATCACCACCATCACCACCATCACCACCACCATCACCACCACTATCACCACCATCACCACCATCACCACCACCATCACCACCACTATCACCACCATCACCACCATCACCACCACCATCACCACCACTATCACCACCATCACCACCATCACCACCACCATCACCACCATCAACACCACCATCACCACCATCACCACCATCACGACCACCACCACCATCACCACCACCACCACCATCACCACCACCATCACCACCATCATCACCACCATCACCACCACCATCACCACCATCACCACCATCACCACCACCATCACCACCATCACCACCATCACCATCACCACCATCATCACCACCACCATCACCACCATCACCACCATCACCATCACCACCATCACCACCATCACCATCACCACCATCACCACCATCACCATCACCAACATCATCACCACATCACCACCATCACCATCACCACCATCACCACCATCACCATCACCACCATCACCACCACCACCATCACCACCATCACCACCATCACCATCACCACCATCACCACCATCACCACCATCACCATCACCACCATCACCACCATCACCATCACCACCATCACCACCATCACCATCACCACCATCACCACCACCACCATCACCACCATCACCATCACCACCACCACCATCACCACCATCACCATCACCACCATCACCATAACCACCATCACCACCATCACCACCACCACCACCACCATCATCACCACCATCACCATCACCACCATCACCATCACCACCATCACGACCATCACCACCATCACCACCATCACCATCACCAACATCATCACCACCATCACCACCATCACCATCACCACCATCACCACCATCACCATCACCACCATCACCACCATCACCATCACCACCATCACCACCATCACCATCACCACCATCACCACCATCACCACCATCACCACCACCACCATCACCACCATCACCACCATCACCATCACCACCATCACCACCATCACCATCACCACCATCACCACCATCACCATCACCACCATCACCACCATCACCATCACCACCATCACCACCATCACCATCACCACCATCACCACCACCACCATCACCACCATCACCACCATCACCATAACCACCATCACCACCATCACCACCACCACCACCACCATCATCACCACCATCACCATCACCACCATCACCATCACCACCATCACGACCATCACCACCATCACCACCATCACCACCACCATCACCACCACTATCACCACCATCACCACCATCACCACCACCATCACCACCACTATCACCACCATCACCACCATCACCATCACCACCATCACCACCATCACCACCATCACCACCATCACCACCACCATCACCACCATCACCACCATCACCATCACCACCATAACCACCATCACCACCATCACCACCATCACCACCACCATCACCACCATCACCATCACCACCATCACCACCACCATCACCACCACCACCATCACCATCACCACCATCACCACCACCATCACCACCATCACCATCACCACCATCACCATCACCACCATCACCATCACCACCATCACCCACCATCACCACCATCACCATCACCACCATCACCATCACCACCATCACCACCATCACCATCACCACCATCACCACCATCACCATCACCACCATCACCATCACCACCATCACACCATCACCACCATCACCACCACCATCACCACCATCACCACCATCACCACCACCATCATCACCATCACCACCATCACCACCATCACCATCACCACCATCACCACCACCATCACCACCACTATCACCACCATCACCACCATCACCACCACCATCACCACCACTATCACCACCATCACCACCATCACCACCACCATCACCACCACTATCACCACCATCACCACCATCACCACCACCATCACCACCACTATCACCACCATCACCACCATCACCACCACCATCACCACCATCAACACCACCATCACCACCATCACCACCATCACGACCACCACCACCATCACCACCACCACCACCATCACCACCACCATCACTACCATCATCACCACCATCACCACCACCATCACCACCATCACCACCATCACCACCACCATCACCACCATCACCACCATCACCATCACCACCATCATCACCACCACCATCACCACCATCACCCCATCAACCATCACCACCATCACCACCATCACCATCACCACCATCCACCACCATCACCACCATC